>NC_082356.1:15922868-16019017 GCF_027477595.1 Haemorhous mexicanus
AGGCTCATTATCACAAGGTGCTCGAGGAACGCTTATCAGCTGGAGCAATTAACACCTTCTCCGGAGCATTCAAGCAATTAATGGACGGCCAGGAAATCCAGCCAGTGGTTAACCAAACATCAAAGGACTGCTTTGGATGCTTGGAATCGATAAGCCAGATAAGAACAGCGACCCGTGGGAAAAATTACAAAAATAAACAGGGGACCCAGGAGAAGGAGCCAAGAAAGCCGTTTCAGAAATGGATGAAGGAGAGGGCGATCCAAAGAGGTAATTACCTACGTTTCCAGCGTTTATTCTACCTGGACAGGGGGAAACTAGCTAAAATTGTTTTGGACGACATGGAATGCTTGTCCTGTGATATATCACCCAGCGAAATTTATTCGGTATTCAAAAGCAGGTGGGAAACACCTGGTAATTTTTCTGGCCTTGGGGACTTTGAAATTAACGGGAAGGCTGACAACAGTGCCTTCAGGGACTTAATCACGGCTAAAGAAATTGAAAAGAGTGTGCAGGAAATGAGCAAGGGCTCGGCTCCGGGTCCAGATGGGATTACTCTTGGGGACATCAAGAAGATGGATCCCGGATATTCCCGGACCGCCGAGATCTTCAACCTATGGTTAACATCTGGGGAACTCCCGGACATGGTGAGGGGGTGCAGGACTGTTTTAATTCCTAAATTAATAAAACCGGACCGTTTAAAGGACAATAAGAACTGGAGGCCTATCACGATCGGTTCCATCTTGCTGAGACTCATCTCCAGGATCATAACAGCCAGGCTGAGTAATGCGTGCCCCCTCAACCCAAGGCAAAGAGGCTTTATCAGAGCAGCAGGATGCTCCGAGAACCTGAAACTCCTGCAGACTATAATTCGAACTGCCAAAAGAGAGCACAGACCGCTGGGTGTTGTATTTGTGGACATTGCCAAGGCCTTTGATACAGTAAGCCACCAGCACATCATACATGCTTTGCAACAAAGAAAAGTGGATCCCCACATCCTCGGCCTGGTGAACAATATGTACAAGAACATCAGTACGTATGTCACCGCAAAAAGGAACGCACACACGGACAAAATCCAAATCAAGGTGGGAGTAAAGCAAGGTGACCCACTATTCCCCCTTTTATTTAACCCAGCAACAGAGCCCCTGTTGGGCAAGCTGGAAGAGTGTGGCAAAGGATACCAACGAGACGGCAGCAGCATCACAGCAATGGCATTTGCAGACGACTTGGTTTTATTGAGCGACTCCTGGGAAAGCATGAAAGCAAACATCGCAATACTAGAGACCTTCTGCAATCTCACCGGTCTCAAAACACAGGGGGAAAAATGCCACGGCTTTTACATCAAGCCCACTAAGGATTCTTACGCCGTCAATAACTGCGCTGCTTGGACCATCAACGGCACACCCCTGAACATGATTGACCCCGGAGAATCTGAGAAGTACCTCGGCCTGCAGTTTGACCCCTGGACTGGGATAGCAAAACCCAATCTCTCGGCGAAGCTAGACTTCTGGCTCAAACAAATTGATCAAGCTCCACTTAAACCTCTGCAAAAGCTGGATATCCTCAAAACATACACCACCCCTCGACTGACCTACCTGGCAGACCACTCAGAACTGAAGGCAGGGGCCCTCGAAGCCCTGGACCAAAAAATCCGAACAGCGGTCAAGGACTGGCTGCACCTGCCCTCGTGCACCTGCGATGCCATCTTGTACTCGAGCATGAATGACAGCGGTTTGGGTGTTACCAAATTGGCAGGGCTGATCCCCAGTGTGCAAGCCCGAAGGCTGCATCGGATTGCACAGTCCTCGGATGAGACAATGAAGAATTTCCTAGAGAAAGATCAAATGGAACAAATGTATAAGAAACTATGGATTCAAGCTGGAGGGGAAAGCGAGAAGACGCCCTCGATTTGGGAAGCACTGCTGGCGACAGAACCATCCAACAGTGCAGACACAACTTCAGAGTGGGAAGCACCGATCCTGAAAAGCAAATTTCCTAAACCATGTGATTGGAGGAGAAAGGAATTTAAAAAATGGACCAAATTAGTTTCCCAGGGCCGTGGAATTAGGAATTTTGAAAGTGATAAAATTAGTAATGATTGGCTTCAGTACTATAGACACATACCTCACAGGAAACTCCTCACTGCATTACAACTCAGGGCCAACGTCTACCCCACGAGAGAATTTCTCTCACGGGGTAGAGAGGATAGTTCCATCAAGACATGTAGACATTGCGCTGCGGACATGAAACGTGGGCCCACATCGTCGGCTTTTGCCAAGTGACGCAGGACGCCCGAATCAAGAGGCACAATCACATCTGTGAGAGGCTGATTGAGGAGGCGCAGAAGAGGGACTGGGTAGTGTACAAAGAACCGCACATAAGGGATGCCACCAAAGAACTGTACAAACCAGACCTGATATTTGTGAAAGACACTCGTGCACTTGTCGTGGATGTGACGATACAATACAAAGCAACCCAATCTTCCCTGGAAGAAGCCGCTGCAGAGAAAGTGAACAAGTACAAACATTTGGAAACCGAGGTACGAAACCTCACCAATGCAAAGGACATTGTTTTCATGGGCTTTCCCCTTGGGGCGCGTGGGAAATGGTACAAGGGAAATTCTGAACTTTTGAGTACTCTTGGCCTCCCTAAATCGAGGCAGGAGTTGGTAGCAAAGACTTTATCCACAGAAGCGCTTCTATCATCTGTGGACATTGTACATATGTTTGCCAGTAGGGCCAGAAGATTGCCAGGGTAGATGATTTTTTGTATTGTTTTTGTATTTTGAATTTTCTTGTAGATTTGTTTTTGTTGTTTGTACTATTTTTCTTTGTATTTCATTTTTGTAAAAGGTTTTATACGTTTTTGTATATTTTTCAATAAACTTGACAGTAGCTAGGTTGGTAGGGAAGCCACAAGCCAGTTAGGTAGCTCATAGTAAGTAGGGACAGAGACTTTTTAATTCATAAAAATCTGGCCAGGCGGCCAGTGGCAGCAGTGGCGAGGCCACAGGCGCCGCGCACCACGCTGCCGGTTCTAAGAGAGAGCTCGTGCGGCTGCCCCAGCTGGCCCGGGCCGAGCCCTCCTGTCCGTGCTGGCGGGTGCCGGGTGCACTGGGTCTCCTCGACCTGCTGAGGGACGGAGCGGGCCTTGCCCCTCCGCCCCTCGGCCAGGCGTCCAGCCCTGGGGTAGACCTGTTGTCGTGCCTCTGGAGGACACAGGGTAGACCTGTTGTCCCGGCCTGACTTGGCCTCTGGGGAGCATGGGGTAGACCTGTTGTCCTGGCCGGACTAAGCCTACAGAGACCCAGGGTAGACCTGTCGTCCCGGGCTGCCCTCGCCCCCTGGGCGCCAAATACCGGGCAGACCGACCCCCGCCATGGGACGTCTGGGCCCGTGGCCCAGGCCGGGCCTGCGAGCGCGTGTCAGGCGGGCAGCGCGCGCCTCGTGGTTGGCCCCGCTCTGGAGGGCCCGCTGGTGGACTATCGAACCGAAAGGCTCGACGAGAGCCGAACGGGAAGCTTCTCAGAAAAGGGAGGGCGCTAAGCCTCCCGCTGCCACCGCCCACCCGCCCGCCCCGCCTCTGCGAGGGGCTCTTGTCCTGCGTGCCAAAGGCCCTGACTGCCTCGGTGTCGGCCGGCGCCCCGCACTGTCGCCGCTGCTGTGCCAACTGGCGGTTGGCAGCCTGGGCGGGGGCGGGACTCGTCTGAAGGTGGCGCCTGGGAGTCTGATGGGGAAGGGTGGGGCGCCCCGAATCGCCGATGGGCAGAGGCCGCCGCGAAAGAGAGGGCAGGGGCAGAGGCAGAGGCAGGGGCACGGGGACGGGGACGAGGACGGGGAAAGAGGGGATGCCAGAGGATGTGCGCGTCCGTGCATAGCGTGTGGGCGGGCAGGGAGCAGTTCCCCGCATGGGTCGGTATGTGCAGCGGTGTGGGGGCCTGAAGGGGTGGCGTCGGGGCATGAGCGTGTGGAGTGGGGGTGCGTGTGTGTCACAGCGTCTGTCTCTCCCTGTGTGCGCATGAGGGCCGAGGGCCGGCGGCTTTGTGCCGGCCCCGGGCGCCTCGGCGCCGAGCCCCCGCGGCCCCCCGGACTTGCGCCAAGGGCTGAAGACCTCTGCGTGCCATGAAAGAACCAACCCTCCCGAAAGCGGCCGCCCGTGTGCGAGCCAGCAGTGGTGCTGGCGGCAGCCGCCCCACCACCGCATGTACTGGCAGGTGGGCAGAGCGGGGCGAGTCGCATCAGGGGCGGGGGGGTCGGGTTGTGTAAGGTCCCGGGGGCGGGGGGACGGGACGGGGTGGGGGCGCTCTTTTGACACTTGGGTGTGTCAGCAGCAGGCAGAGCACAGGGCACATGCTGCCCGTCGGCTCAGCTGGTAGCGCGCTGGATACAAAAGGAAAATAAATAACATTTGCCAATATTGGGATTGTTTGTATTTTTTTCCCCGCCCCCCCAGATAGGTTTCTCCTTCCAAGCAAACAGAAAAGCCGTTCTTTCAGGAAAGGAGAAAAGAAAAAGGGGGGGGGCAAAAACCCAAGAAAACCCAAATCCAAACCACAAGCCCCCCACCCCGCCGCCCAAAAAAAAAACCCCAACCTCTAAACTCGGCATCAAACAAAGGCAAAGAAACCGCGGGGGGGGGGGAAACCAAAAAACCTGCTCCCCCTAAAAACCCCCACAACCCCACAACCCAAAAACCAAAGCAAAGCAAAGCAAAGCAAAGAAAAAAGCCTCCCCCCCCAACCCACCCCACTCCACCCCAAAAACAAAAACAAAAAAAAAACCCAAAACAGCAAAAAAAAAATCAAAAAGATGGATGGCTCTTGATAGTGGGGGCTTCATAGGGTGGGACGGGGCTGATAGCGCCCTCCGGCTCCGGGCCGTTATGAGGCTGTGAGCCTACCCCAGCAACGGGGTCGCCGGGCACGGGGAGGCGCCCGGGCGGTGGGCGCCGACCTGGGGACAACCAGTGTAGCCCGGCTCCGGCCCGGTCCCGGCTCCTGTTGTTGACCGGACTCTGGGGCCGCCAGGGGCAAAGCGAGGCGCCTGGGCGGCGGGCGGCCCCGTGCGGACACCGGGTCTGCCCTGGCTGCCCGGAGTGCACCAGGTCTACCCTGGCTCCCCGGGTGGACACCAAGTCTACCCCGGTTGCCGCGGTGGACACCAGGTCTACCCTGGCAGCTGCGGCAGAAACCAGGTCTACCCCGGCTGCTGCAGCAGATAACAGGTCTACCCAGGCTGCCCAGCAGGCACCAGGTCTACCCTGGCTCCCCAGGCGGGCAACAGGTCTACCCCAGCTCCCCAGGTGGGCAACAGGTCTACCCTGGCTCCCTGGCGGACACCAGGTCTACCCCGGCTGACACGACGGACAACAGGTCTATCCCGGCTGCTGCGGTGGACAACAAGTCTACCCCAGCTCCCTGGGCAGACAACAGGTCTACCCTGGCTCCCCAGCGGACACCAGCTCTACCCCAGCTGCCACGGCGGATCCCTGGGTGGGCACATGGTCTACCCGGCTGCTGTGGTGGACAACAGGTCTACCCCGCTGCCCCGGCGGACATCGGGTCTACCCTGGCTCCCCAGCGGACACCAGGTCTACCCCGGCTGCCCAGGCGGACAACAGGTCTATCCCGGCTCCTAGTTGGGCACCAGGTCTACTCCGGCTCCCCGGGTGGACACCAGGTCTACCCCGGCGCCGGGCCGCCGTAGGTCGGCGCAGCCCCCGGGCAGCGGGGGCCCACCGGGGACAACAGGTCTACCTCGCTCCGGCGGGACTTAATCCGATTTCGGCAGGCGCCAGGTAGACCTGTTGTCGCGGCCGGCCGCAGAAGTTCACCAAGGGGTCGCTGTTGGCCGCCGCCTCCAGCAATGTCATGGTAGCAGGCGGCCTGCGGCGGCGCACCTTCCCGGTTGAGTTCCATTTGTCCTCTTGGATGTGTCGGCGCCTTTGGACTCGTCTGTCCGTACTATGGGAGCGAGATGACGGGCCGCATCCCCGCAGGTTGAGCTAGTGCCTATGTCTGAGGCAGAGTGGGGCGGCTGCGCCCGCGGTCGCCGGGGCGAAGGGAGCTCCACCTAGCCAGGACGAGTTGCGTGGCTTCGTCCCAGCTCCCGTCCTGCCCAGGGAAGTGGGTACAGTTGGAGAGCCGAGAAAGAAGGGCGCTGAGAGGGGATCCTGAGAGGCCGAGAGAGAAGGGGCGAGAGAGGATCCTGAAAAAGACCCAGAGAGAAGGCCAAAAGACAAACACTGAGAGGCGAGAGAGAAGGGCGGAAGACGAGCGCTGAGAGGCGAGAGAGAAAGGCGGAAGACGATCGCAGAGCCGCTCGCCTGCCGAGGCGAGGCAGAAAGATGAGGCTGCCAGCGTGTCCCGCTCAGGCCCGGCTTCTGTTGGCTCTCTGAAGGCGACCACCCTGGGTCACTGGCAGCGGGCGAGGCGGCGGCGCCACATCCCTTTTCTGCCTGGCCCTAAGCCAGGGCCCACTCAGCGGGCACGGTTTTTGACTTTTTGAGCTGTCGGTCCGCCTCGGCGGCTGGCAGCCGGGGCTGGACGCGTCCGGGCCTTTTCCCGGGCCTTGCCCTAGAGCCCCGAGTGCCGCCTGGTGGGCCAAGGTGGTGGCATCCCGTTCCCTGCTCCCGACCTGTTGGCCAGCATGTCCAGGGTGTCGGAAGGGCAGTGGAAACATGCCGTGGGGCGTGCGGCCTGGCCTCGGCCCACCACCTGGCTCGAGGGGCTCGGTGACGGCGGTTGCCCCGTGAGGCGCGGAGCCGGGGTGGCGGCGCCCCGGCCCCGGCCCTGTGTTGTTGAGGCCGTTCCCCCTTCCTTGGCCTTAAGCCGGGGACCCACGTGGCGGTCGGAATTTTTCAGGGGCGCCGACGCAGGCCGTGGTGGCCAGCCAGCCCTAGCACAGACCCGGAACCCGACAGAGAGCCCTCCGGAAGGTCCCGGGCAAGGCAGTGGCGCCTCGCCCACCTCGGTCGTGGACGGATCGAATGAGCCGCTTATGCCGGGCGGGCTGGGTTGCCACCCGGGTCTGTGGGTTTTTTTCCTTAGGCGTGCCGGGTTGCTGTCAGAGTGGGGGTGTGCCCACCCGGCCTCCACGGTTTTTTTTTTTTATCTCTCGCGGCTCTAAGCCGCGGCACCGAGAAGCGCGCGACGAAAGTGCACGAGCCCAGAGTGGAAGCGATGGTGGATGGAGAGAGAGAAGGGAGAGCGCCGAGATTGCTGGTGGGCGCTGGTGGGGGAGCGAGAGGCGCGTGCCATGACCCCCGGCCCGGGCCCGTGGCCCCCGTGGCTAGCACGGGTCATTGCCGAACACGCGGTGCCATGTGCCTTTTTGTCGTGCCGTCCCCACCCCGTATTTTATTTCCGTTTGTTTTTTCTTGGAGGGGGGGAAGCCGACTGCCACGAGGCGGGCGAAAGCCGGTGGCCCGTGGCCCGGTCGGTAGCACTTTTCTTGCACGCTCAGACTGGGTTCCCTGGCCGAAGGGGGCCGAGAACCCCCTTCCCGGCCCGGTGGTCCGGTCCTGCCGTTGCCTAGCTGAAGGGAGCCTTCAGTTGTGGGTGGTTGGTGGCACCCCCCGCGCTCCCGGTGTTGTCCCAGGATCGTGGCTGTGGGGCCCCTGTCGCGATCGATGAGGCTTTTTGGGTGGCGTTGAGAAGACGGTAAAACTTGACTATCTACAGGAAGTAAAAGTCGTAACAAGGTTTCCGTAGGTGAACCTGTGGAAGGATCATTACCGGTGGGGGCCTCTCGCGGGGCCCGCTCCGTTTGCACCCTCTGCCCCTTGGCACGCCGGCAGCAGTCGGCGCTGGGGGCCACACGCCCTTCCCGAAGGCGTCCCTGGGGTCCAGGTACTGGATATCACCAGGAAATTCCCTAATGACTAAATGAACTTCATCTGTTCACCACGGTCTGGGGTACAGTGACTGTGAAATAACAGAGCTCTCAATATTTGGTGAAACAAGGAGGGCCATCAACAAAACTTCCACTGGGGACTTCTGGAGGGCAGATCCGGCCTGTTCAAGAGACTGATTTGGAGAGTACCCTGGGCAACAGCCCTTAAAAACAAAGGGGTCCCGGAAGGATGGACATACTTCAAGAAAGAAGTCTGGAAGGCACAGGAACAGACTGTCCCTGTGGGTGGAAAGACAAGCTGATGGGGAAGACAACCAGCCTGGATGGGCAAGGAGCTTTTCAAGGAACTAAGGGGAAAACAAGAGGGTGTATCCCCTACAGAAAGAGGGTGAACTGTTTAAGGATGTTGCCAGGTGATGTAGGAAGAAGATTAGAGAGGCAAAAGCCCAATTAGAACTTAAAGAAATCCAGTCATCGCAACCAATCTTCCCTTCCCAAAATGCCATCCTTTGGTTGGAGTATCAATGGAACTGGAATGCTAAGTGCTGAGCTCCTGAAGCCCAGGGACACACACCCCAGTGCCAGGCATGGTTTACTTGGCCTAAACCATTCAGAAGCACCAACACCCCCCTCAGGCCACGCATCAGTTTCAGTCTTGGGCCATGGATCTCACTGAAATGCATCTTTCACACCAACCTCCTCTTCTCTTCAATCTCTCCTTCCTCAGTAGGAAAAGCCTTCCACTGGAAGTGGGCTGTGATGTTACTCCTGTTTTCAATGAACATTGTTTTGTGGCTTGACATGGTGATGAAAGTCTTCTCAAGCTCCACGGAATTTGTGCTCAACCCAGCATTGACTTCTACAGCATCTCCGCGGAGGTTTGTGTGGATATTTTCTTCACCTGGAACAAAGCAAAGGGGAGACTTGACTCAGCTCAGTTGCTGATGGAAACACAAGGAACAGAGCAAACCACAGGTCACAGAAGGAAATGTCACAGCTTTTAGCTGTGCTAGCAGTTCTGTGGATCAGTCCATTTATCACGTCCTGACAGCTCTGTGTGCGCAGCGTGAGGGTGTCCTGGGCACCTCCTAAACCACCTTATTTCTGAGAGCGTTTGTAGAGATTTGGCCCCAAGGTGACAGTATGCACAGTGAGATTTGTCAGATGTGCTCCAGTGACACACTCAGATCACACTGAGGAGCCCTGTTCAGTCCTGGCTTGCCCAGGGTCTCCCCTGGGCATCCCACGAGACTCTTGTCTCTCCTGATCCCTTGGATCCCTTGCTGCTGACCAGCAAACACGCCTGGGAGCATGTGGGCAGCAAAAGGAGGCCCAGAGGAACAAGTGACAGCCCACAGCAGGAGGGGACACAGGCAAGGAAACACAACCAGCCTGGCTCTGCAATTTGACAAACCACTACAAAATGAACACCATGAAAATCATCATCATCAAACCCACAGCAGCACCAGTCTTGAAATATTTTATATTGTTCTGATCTCAAAAACCAAGATGCAGCATTTCAAATTAAATAAAAAACAGACAAAGGAAAGATTAATACGTTTAAGGAAAGATTAACACAGAGCAGCTTCCATATGAAGGCTGAATGGGATTCCTCAGTCTAGAAATCAAACAAGAGATAGATATGAGAGGTTTGAAACAGCATGAACTGCCTGGGAAATGGGGACAAGGAAAAATCTGATTTGTCACCAAACAGGAACTCGAGGGCCTGAGAATGTTATTAGACAGGAGCTAAATAAATGTGTAGAGGGCAACATAGAAAAAGGGTCTGTGACAAGCCAGTGGAGAAGCAGCATATGGGACAGAGGTGTGCAAACAATCCATTGCATTGGAGAGAGTCTGATGGAAACCTCACACCTCACCTACAGCACTGCCCAGGAATGAAATAAAATTTCACCCAGGCATAGCCACATGGTAGTGGAGAATCAGGGTTCCTCCTTCCTCCACTCAGCAACTCCCAGCAAAACAGGAGTCCAAAACTCTTAGCCCTGTTAGAGGGGATCCACTTGATCAAGCCCCTAAATACCAAGGAGTTCTCAGTTTGCTTTGGGGTAAAGCTGGAACAGGGGAGGGACCTCAGGAGGGAATGGAGGGGGATGGGACAACAGGGAGTGATGGTGGAGAACTGTCCTGTGCCCGTGCAGGGCCCAGCACTCACCTGTGCTGCAGCACACTGCCAGGGACCCGCAGTGGTCACCCGTGGTCAGCGGGTGAAATCCCACTGTCACCTGCATGGTGTCACCAGCGTCCAGAATTCCTGTGGCTGGTGACATGGAGAAAGGACTGCAACACAAAGAGAGGGATCAGGGCTCGGGGGGACACCTGGGCATGAGATTCCTTCTGCACTGCAGCTCACCTCAGCTCACTTGGTGTGAAAAATGCACATTATACGACAGACTGTTTGCAAATACTAAAATGAATATAATATGTGTTAGGTTGGGAAGTTGTTTTGTAGTACTGTATTAATCCTTTTTAAGTAGTGTGTTAAATGTAGTTTTAGGCTAGAACATCATATTCAAATAGAAACTACGTGATGTAAGATATTTTTTCTAACTACCTCAAGAAATGAACAAGAAAATCAAGAAATTATTTACACAGAGATAACAGCAACAGGACACCCAAAATCCCAAGAGAAGAACTACTGCCCCCCTATCAGGAAGAATCAGACTTCATGGGGACTGAGATGACTGATTACAAGATGAGGGGGGAAGTTGACAATAAACAGAAAAATCCTTAGTTTGAAAGGAATGTTTGCATTGTGTATGAGATATATGAATATGCAACAGGCTATTGCTTTTAAGGATTAATCCTTTGTTAGCAAAACCTGTTCTGTGGCAGAGCAGAATGCCTGGATGTCCTTAATTCTTTGCTTTTTTATTGTCCCTTTATTGTCCTAACTCTGATTGTCCAAATTCTTATTGCTCTAATTTTTATTACTCTTTTTAGAACTATTTGATTACTGTTGAATTTTTAAAACTTTAACAAAAGGGATTGGCGTTTTTCACACTTGGGCAAGCAGGGAGCAACCCAACCACAGTCAGCAGAACACAGGGCAGGGTCAGAAACAGCCACTGAGCCACTTCTGAGGAGATCCAGCCCCCACAAGATGCTGTGGGATAAAATGACCTCACCTCCCCCATACTCTGCATCCTGCCCTCTGCAATGAGACTCAAGGGTCCCACTGCCAGCAATCCCATCAGAGAATGGTTTGTGAAGAGCACAGAGAGGGTTCAGAGCTACCTGCATGCACAACTTGACACTGAGTGCCTCAGGAATTTCTCCTTTTCTGATGTTTATAGAACTCACCTCAAGAGATGCAAATGTTAGGGCACTACCTGTCCTGGGATATTACAGCCTAGGAATCAGACCAGGAGAAGGAACTTGCCCTTGAAGACCAAGGAATAATTACTGCTGAATTTGCAGTGTGGTTCTTTGGTTTCTTTTACCTTGAAAACATCCTGATCTAGCCTAAAAGGGCACATTTCATCAGCACTTCAATGAAAGCTGCCCTAAGAAAAGGAGCAATCAAAACTCTGAAAGAGTGCAAATGCAGATTAGAGCAATACAGTGACATGGAAACCCAAAAGGAGGATGCCATGTACAGTCTGAAGGGTCCAATCCCAGCTCAATGAAGCACCATGAGCAGGAGCACACCAAGGAAGCAGAACAGGAGGTTTCTGTGTGTTTACCAGCAATGCAGTCTGGGACTCTGGGTTGTCATCCAGGCTGGTAACTGTTGGCTTGGCCCACCTGACAAACTCTGTGCAATGTGTTGGAAATGCTTCTGCAAATGTGTTGGTGCACTTTGGATTTAACAGGAGCAATCAGGATTGGTCACCAGGTGAACAGCTCTTGCCTGACAAACACAAGACTCTGTGCTTTGATGCTCAGGGAGAGCTCAGGGGAAATGTGCTTCTGCCCAGCAGCTGCTGGGCTTTGTGCTCCTCTACAGCCCCACTGAGGAAACAAAAGTTCCTGGCCTTGGTGCTTTGCTGCTGGTCAATCTGTCACTTAAAAGTGTGTTCAGGGGACTTTGGTGATGAACCATCACACACAAAAATAAGGAGAACATCTGAAAAGCTGAACTTTGTTCATGTCAGCAGTGACAGCTGATGAACTTGCTCCAGGTTCTGCTCATTAAGGACCTCTTGCTGCAATGATGGGCCTGACCTGTTCTCATTCCCACTGGTGAGAACATCACTGCTGGCTGATGGAGAAGCCTTGGGCCAGCAATGTTTATGTGCTGGACGTCAGGCTTTGGAGAGAGGGGAGGAAAGACAAGGCCCCAGCAGCCCCAGAGCTCCTGCATCCGCCCCAGGGGTGATGCCAGGACTGCTGCAGCTCTCTGCTGGGGCTCGAGGGGATCAGTGCCTGCTGGGGGCAAGGCACAGGATTTTGTTCTTCTTCTTCTGCCAGAAATTTCTCCAGAACAGAGAAGCTGCCACTTAAGGGAATCCCTGGCCACACTTCAGCACTGCCTCCATTCCATTCCATTCCATTCCATTCCATTCCATTCCATTCCATTCCATTCCATTCCATTCCATTCCATTCCATTCCATTCCATTCCATTCCATTCCCACTGCTGCCCCATGTTACATGCTCCTGCCCTCAGATGGCAGGATGGCAACACTCCTGGGGGTGACTTCAGGGGTTGCCTGAGAAAGGAGGTATCTTCTTATTTTCAAATTATCAGGAGAAGAGGATCCAGCCAAATTCAGGACTCAGATTTCAGGACTGAAAAACGGAGTGCAATTCAGCCCCTGCCTCTCCTACATCCCACCCTGGGCTGTACCCACCAGACTCCTCTGTTCCTGCTGTAGCAGTCATCTCTCACACAGACCTGGCTCCCCAAAACCCAAGGACACAAGCTCTACTCCTCTGAATTTCAGCCAACATCACTAAGCTGCACCCTGAGCCCAGAGATAGAAGAGCTGTTAAGGACACATCCCTGACACTGTAATAACCAAATGAAAACCAGTGCCAAGAGATGGGGCAAGCAGGCTAAATTTTGGCCTTTTATCTGTTCATTGTGAGCTGTTCCTTAAGATAGTTCCCATCCTGTTAGATCTGTCCTTTCAATGAATCACTACTGCACCCAACAGGCAAAAAAGAGAAGGTATGGAGGGGTTTTAATAGGTTGTTTTCTTCTGCTTTTAAATTAGGTCCATTGGGAAGATTGTTTGCTTGCATCTAAAGGCAGGTCCAGATCTCCCAATGGCACCTTGCAATCCCCAGACACTGCTCTTGCTTTGAGCAGTGTGTTTGCTCAGAAGATTTCCAGAGGTCCCCTCTGGAAAAGTTATTCTATACTTTTATTTTCTAAAACAGCCCAAATTCTTTTGACATCTTCACTAAATGTCTCATATTTCCTACACACCTGTGCAGGAAGTACCTATGGGCTGGTGGTATATTGAGAGGCATTGAAAGAGCTCAACCTTCATCAAAGTTCCCAATGAAGAATTATTAATCTTTTGGCAAACATTTAACACAAACCAAAATGAAAAAACAGCAGAAACACAGGGACTTCAGAAAAAAAGAAAAAAGAAATCTCAATGAAAGGGGGCAAAACCTTATTCAGAGATTTAAATCATCTGTTTGAAATTTTAAACTGGCTTTCAAAGGTTCATCATGGAGCAGAAGAGGGGACTGATGCCCCCAGCTGGCAAGGGAAATCAGAACAGCTTTAGTAGCAGAAACTGCACTGGCTGCCTGCAGCACAGCTCATGTTGGTCATCTCATGAGAGGAGCACTGGAAAGCCACATGCCTGTGGCCTCCCACAGAATGGGCCTATTTGGCTGACAGTGCTGAGTAAGCATTTCAGAAGCTGCTTGTGCTCAGGAGGGTGCAAGCCAGCTACCAGCATGTTCCAGCAGCCTCCAGGAAAGCGGGGCCAGAGAAAGCTCAAAGGCTGCATCCTGCTCAGAACACGGAAAGCGAGAGCAGATGTCCTCCATCCTGCTCACTTCCAGCCAGGCTGCAGGGCTGCTCTGGCTCCTTTTGGTGCTCTTCCCCAGCCCTGTTATCACCCAAAGGTGTTTTGTGCAAGGACAGATCCTGACCTCTGGCTGCTCAGCTGGTAACGAGCTGCCTGGGTACCGACATTGCAGACCAGCAGAGTCTTCTGGGTGCTGCACTTGACCGGACACTTGGAGAAGTCCAGCTGGTCAGGGAAGTCCAGGATAGCTCGGGCACCAATGGCCCGAATTGGCACAACTGTCCTTTCCCTTTCAGTGACACAGATGAGCTCATGGGAATAATCCTGCAGGAAAAGAAACTGCCTCAGCACACGGCATTTAGTGCCATCCCCATGGCAGAAGAAAAACCATTTCCTAGAACCCTTCAATGGCATCAATTTACCTATTCCACCCCAAAATGAACACTAAGTTCTACTGATATGTCACATTTTAAAGGCACCAGTGCACTCTGCAAAACCTATCTCAGTGGCATTAAGCTCTTTTGTCACTTGGGTCATCCAGAGAACTGCCCTAGGCCACCACAATTTTAACTCTACATTTTAATGATGTTAAAGAATTCCTAAGTCCCTTCTAAGGAACATGGAGCTAGGGAACACAGGACATTCTTCCTTAGGTGTTACTGCCACGGGCTCTGGGCTCACAGCTCTGCCTGCAGCCTGTACCTGCCCTACACGATCTCCTTCAGGCAGGTGTCCCAGTCCCCTGCAGCTCAGCAACCTCCTGCTGACCAAGGGCACCCAGAGCCCCAGTGTGCCTGTGCCAGGCCAGGCTCACGGGCACAGCACATCCTCTGCCCTGGCCCTGCAGCTGTACCATAGTCACTTGTGCTCAGGGACAGCACAGCTGCAAGGCTGCAGAACAGAGGGGGTGAAAAAGCACCGTCTTTGCTCCAGCCCAGGGGCAGGCAGGGAAGCTGTTGGCAGTCAGGAAGGAGGAAAGCTCTCTGACCTCTTTGTTCCTCTAGCATTTTCCATAACAATTAAATCCCTTCCACTGTACCTAGAGATGGCCGAACATCTATTAACAGCCCTCTGTCATTTTCATCCTGTTCCCTGCGCATCTTCCCTTGGCAATGCTCAGGAATGTGCAGGGAGGGGAAGCAGAGCCTGCCAGGCCTGGCTGCAGTGCCTGACAGCACGTGCCAAGGTGTGACTGGCTGCAGGCTGCCTGCCCATGGACTGGAGCCAGGCTCACAGCATGGAATGGGCTGGACCCACAGTGCAGGGAAAACAGTGGCTGTGCAGATCATTCTGTGCTTTGGCTCCTCCAGTTTCACCTTGTTCTCGGCGGGGCTGAAGCGGATGCGCACAGGGGCAGACGCGCCCGGCGGCACGACACGGAACACATCGCTGGAGCACGTGAGCTGGAAGTAAGAGGAGCTCCCCATGGAGACCTTCACCACCTGAGGAAACTGCAGCAAAGACATGGAACAATGATTTTGCCACTTGTGGAAAGAGAATGAGACAAGACCTGTCCATGCCCTGCTGACATCCCTCCTTGGCCCCTTTCCCAAAGCACTTTCAGCTCTGCAGGCACAGGCACATCATTCACAAGGGTGAACTGGAATCCGTTCTGTCTGCCTCCAGCATTTTGGCCAGGGCCGGTAAGACAGTGCCTGCTGGGAAGGAAGGGCCGAGCAGCTCAGCACCAGCCTGATGGAGACAGAGCACCTGAACCAAGTCACCTGCATATTCATCAAGGCCAAAAACCTTCTGGCTTCTGCCTGCACACAGCCATGCAGTAGTCGTGTTCCAGAGGGGGAATGTGCTCCCTGAAAGCAATACACACATTGGCCTGGGGGAAGGAAGAAATTCCCTTCTAGCAGATCAGGTTTGGGTAGGGACATTCTGGGGATAGAGTCAAGCAGGCAGAGCAGCAGGAGGGGAGGCCTAACACTGTGGCCTTACTGGGAATCAAAGCAAACCTGAAAAGCAAAAGAAAGAACACAGCAAGACAACCCCTAAAACAAGTAGGTGGCAAAGAGAATTTAAATGGGAGGTAAAGCTGTAAGGAAGAATCATAAAACCATGAGAGCAATCAGCTTGCCAAAAGTGACAGAAACACTGACAGGCTGTGCCTATCACTATGGGCCTCAAAGGCATTTTCTGTCTGGAGAAAGATGACCAGCACTGACTGACAGTGTGGTTCCAGGATGAAAAGCCAATCTTGGCTCTCCAGGCCTTCTTGCTGCCTGTGCAGGCAAGCTGGGCTGCTGGGCATTCCTAACTCCAGCCAGCAGGCCAGGCTCTGCCCTCTGGGATACACAGACCCAGCAAACATGCATTTTCTAGCTCATAGATATCAACCCCCAAGCACCAAAATGTTCTCCAAAAGTCTAAACCAATGATTTGGACTCCCTCCTGTCTCTTCCCACCAGCCCACTCTTGGCACAAGCCCCACTTGAGAAAATCTTTCCCTGACTGAAATTCCAATGGTCTCTCTTTTCCTCTTTACAGTGAAACACAACTGCTGATATTTTTCTACTTTCTTCCTCTCAACTCTCTTGGGAAACTGCAAAACAATCACAATTTCTTCAAGTGAAGGGGAAAACCTCCAGGAGCTCATGGCTTTGGTGTGCTGTGGTTCTCCAAAGGGAAAGCACAGCACTGTGTTGCTTTTGGAAAAGCTGAGCAGAGCTGGATGAAGTGGCAGGAGCCTGAAGTGGCACCTAAAGGCCTCCCACTACTTCTGCTACATCCGCCTGATTGCAGGGCTCTTTCAGAACACAGCTCCTGCAGTGACAATGCTGTTAATGAAAAGTGATTCCAGCATAAAGTGGAGAAGACTCAGCCCCTGAGCTTTGACTGTGAGCTGCACAAAGGGAGCCAAACAGGCTGAGAGAGTGTCCTGGTTCAGGGCAAATTTGGGAGAGAACCCCCAAAGGGCCCCCCTAGGAAATCGGATTCTACCACCCCTCCCCCAACCGGTACAGGAGAAAATACTTCCTTGGAGAAAAGTGGAAAAAAACTGTTAATTAAACAAGAAAACTTAATATTAAACAATAAAACCCCTTGCTGCTCCAAAGGAGATGACAAACCCAGAAAGTCCCCTCCCCAGATTCCAGTTCAGCTCACTCAGTCCCTTATCAGTCCCTCGGGCACTGGAAATGCCGTGGCCCAGGCCCGGCCCGGCCCACCGATGTGAGCTGCTGGTGCTCTTATGGTTGTTCAGTCCAGAGCAGGTGTGAACAGGCCCAGAGAAAGGGGAAAAAAGGGAAAAAAAAAGCACAGTCCAGGGAACTTCTTTGCCTCAGCTAGCTAAACTAACTAAAAAGCAAGAAAAAAAGAGAGCCCTGTCCCGCTGTCTGTTCATCCGCAGAAACACGCAGTCCAGAAGCAGGAATGTGTAGGAGTGAGTTCAGTGTCTGAAAACAAACTGCGCGCCTCCTCTCCCCCCCTCAATCTTTGAAGCAAGTCTTAAAGGTGCAAAACTTACTATTCAGCATAAACGGAATGAGACGATTGGGGATAAAAGCATCACATAGTCAACCTAGGACAGAGAGGCAGAGGAGCTAAGATTAACCAAGGAGACACAGGATGTGGTACAGACTCAAGGCAAAGCCCGAGAGCAGGTAAGAACTGTACAGCCCTCAACATTCACACCAATCCAGAGCTTGCAAGAGAAGGCAACTCCTTTGGGATAGATACCATCAACACAGGGCAAACCAAGAGCAGGGGAGAATTCCCAGCACAGGAAGATTTCCACCATCCTGCAGAACAAAGGCGCTGAGACATTTTCTTCTGGACGTGCTGCAGCAGATAACTTGCTTTGCTGTACACTGCGTCTGCAGGGCTGGACCTGTGCTCACACAGGAGCTGAGAAAGAACAGCTGCTTTGGAACCTCTTCTAGCTGGGACCAGCTGTGGCTCTCAGGGCTTTGGGCAGAGTTTGAGCTTCCCCCCACCACATGCCCAGGTGCCCAAGGGCAGGATGGTCAGAGCAGCACAGCTGAGTGTCCAGCCTGACAGAAGGAATTCCTGTGGCAAAGGGAAAGGGACAGAACACGTGCTCAGGGCTTCAGTTGTACATTGGTTTCACTTGGCTCTGCTTGCACGGCCAGGCAAGATCCTGAAACATCACACACTGTTCCCTACTGCACCAGGACAGCCCCCACCAACAGGAGCGTGGCACAAAGAGCTGGGGAGGGGGTCTGCAGCTTCACAGCACTGCTGGACAACAGGGGCAGGGAGACCAGGGACACCAGGGGTGTTTGCAGCCTTAACACAGCCCAGTGGGTACTTACAGTAAAAGATGTCAGTCTTTCCCTGGACAAAAGATGAGGGGTCGAGCTCTTCTCTGGGACTCCAGAAGTCATTTTGAAGGGAGGGTCTCCCAGATGAGTGGCAATGCCTCAACAAAACTGGAAGAAGCAACAATGGAACTCTGAAAATCCAGAACCCAATTCAAGAAATATACTGGTGCTAAAAATTTGATATGATTTGAAAGTAGCTGTCATGGTTTGACGCTGGCGCAATGCCAGTGCCCCCATGAAAATGTATTCTCCCTAGTGTCTGCTGTGAGATGTGACCAGAAATAGAGCTAAGCAGGCTCCAGCTTTGGAATAAAGGAAAGAAATGGATTAATTTACAAGATGTAAAAGAAACACACACATAGAACTCAGAATGAAAACCTTCCAAAACACATTCCTCTTCGCCCCACCAAATCTCCAACACAGCACAGTAAGACAAAACCTTGGATTCTCAATCAAGTTACCACCCCTCAGATAATCAACTCTCAGTTCATCACCACCACCCTTCAGACAATCAATTCTCAGTTGATTATCAGAAGAGAGGAGAATCTCTTGTACCATAGGCTCTCCCAGGAAACACAGCTGAAACCTCTTATGTTTCCATGTCACATGTGGCACCGCCCGGAGAACATTTGCCACCATGCCCTCTTCCTTCCATGCCCAGTGCTCTCACCACTGTGCTTGGACCAGGGCTGCTTCCAGGGTTCCCCTCTTAAGGATGCTTTGCCCAGCTCCAAAAAAGCAACAGTCTCTCATTTTTAGGACACGTGTCCCCCCCCAATTCACCCCCTGGGGCCGAGGGGGTCTCAAGAACAGAGACCTTCTTCTTCACTAAAGATCAAGGGCACTACCACCCTCCTCACCTGTCGTCTCTGTTCCTGCCACTCCTTCACATAACATCACTGCACTCTCTTGGCTCCAAGCTATTGCCTGCCCCCAATGCAGCCTCTGTGTTTCAGGAAGAAAAAGGTTCTGTCCACAGCTATACAAGACAACTCCAGCCAAAGGCCACTCCATCCTCTCCTCCCACCTAGGATTCTTCTGAACTCTTCCGACATTTTTCACTTGAACAAACTTTCACCACACTTGCCCATTTCCTCCCAGTTCATTTCCATCTCTCTTCTCATTGAGATCATTCATTCCCATCATTCAAGAAAAGGGTTAAAATCTCAGCCTCTGCCTGCCCAGAACTCCCACGACTTCTCACCGAGCCCCGCTGCACCCCCCCCTTCTCCTTCTCAGCCGGACCTGCTGCCAGCACATGGTATCAAATTCCAAGGTGGCACAAGCTCAGGCTCCCTCTCTCTCTCTCTCTCTCTTTCTCTCTCTCTCTCTCTCTCTCTCTCTCTCTCCCGGAGCGGGGGTGGTGGCTGCCCGATGCCTCTCAGTGCTCCTCCACCCTTCCATCCTGCAGGGCCCTTCACCTCCCTTCTCTGTCCAAGGCCCAGCCTACCTCATCCCGGCCACATGGCTTCCCCTCCCCCGCCCAGCCCGCAGCTGGGCAGGGCAGGTCTGGACTCTTCACTAACCGGAACCAAGAGAACTTTCTCCTGGCAGTTCTCTGCTTTTAACCCCCTGAGTTCTCAGAGGCGTGTCCATATCCTCAGTGGCCACACCAGGTGCCAATATTCAAATCTGAGTACCGATTGGTTTGACCACAGCATCCCAAAAAACTCACTTCCTTTTTCAACCAGAACAGTAGCTAAGTGCTTGTTTGGTGTAAGTAGCTACTTTGTTAGGCCCCTGCTTGGACTTTTTCTGAACTATCCATTCAAATCTCCATTCACTATGTTGTGCAATTCAAAGATGGATCATACTGCAGCTAAAAATCTGAACATTAATAATAGTTAGAACGGACAAAGCTGTAGCTTAAATATTACTTAAAAACAGCTAGAGTGGACATCCTCTTCTTTAGGCTAAGGCACCCCTGCTCTCTCAGCTGCTCCTCACAGGACTTGGGAGAGACTGGAATGTTATGGCTAATGGCTTAAATATTGTTATGAAGGACTTTCTGCCCATTGTAACAAAACTGTAGAAAGAAGCTGTGACCACCGCAGCCCACCCCTCCCTGAAAATGCCTCCTGACTGGAACTTGGGACTGTGAGTTAAGCTGCCTAGGGGAACTTGGAACAAGACAAAGGTGACACTATTGTCCTGTTATCTCAGGTCTGGGGAGAAGTAAACAAGGCTAGGAGAAAAACCTATCCACAACAAAGCCAAACCCAGCAGCTGTCTGGAAAATCAGCTCTGTCTGGGTTCAAGGTGGGCAAGTCATGGCCACAGACTCGTCTGCTGAGGCCAGGTTTGCACACAAGCCTCCCATCAAAGACCTCCAAGGTGCTCCCAGACCCATTCCTGAGGCCTTGCACCAAATGACTGCAGGGCATGCAAAGTAACACAACCCAATTCATGGCAGACTCTAAGGATATACTAGTGCTAGAGATTTTATATTATTTGAAAGTGGCAATAGACAGAGTCCAACTTGCCCCACCCCAGGGAGGTACCTGGGAGGTCCCACCTTGCCCAAATCTGCATGAATCCATTGGAGTCTTACATTTTGCGAGACCTCACCACAGAGAAGACCAGAAGAGGATTTTATGGCACACCAATGGGATCCAAGGAATGGTGATATTTTCTACCTAATCTGTCTCTGTCACTCTCTTTGTCCCCCCTCTTCCCAACCCCCCACCCCCTCTCCCGCTTTTTCTATTCCTTTCTCTCTTCCTCACATTTACTGTTACATAAAATCCAGACTATTGACTTTGACATATGGTCTCGTTTGCACCTCAATTCAGAGGCCTCTCCCTAATAATTTTAATAACCAGACAATAACAACCCACTGAAACTTGAGCAGAAATTGTTCACCTTTAAGCAGTTTAAGCAATCACTACAGGAAAAAAAAAGTAAAGACTAGTACATTTAGAAAATGTTGCATTTCTTCAGTGCAAAAACCAGCACAATCAGTAGACCATAGTTCATCCACTCAGCTGTGCGTGCCACCGAACTGCTGCACCAGAAGATGGGCATTATCCCAATCCTGTATTTCCCTTTGGCATTCTCTCTCAGAGTGAAGATGAGACAAAACCGAGAAGTTCAACTTTAGTCAATCTTTACCTTCAAAGGAAATTCAGGAACCTTTCGCAGAGGCCAAAGCTCTGCACATGGAGGAACCTTTCTCAGAGGCCAATGCTGTGCGAATTGAGGACTCCCTAACAGAGAACAATGTCCTGCACATTTAGGAATCCTCTGCAGAGACCAATGCTCCGCAAATTCACAGGACTCGCTGGCAGAGACCAATGCTCCGCGATCAATTCACTTGGCAAATCGCCCAGCGAAGCCGCCGGCAGGAGCCCAGGCTGCGCACAACCAGCCAGGACCGCGTTCTCAGCCAACTGAGGCCGCGCCGCTGGCACAGACGGTGCCGCCCTGTTTGTGGTCATCAGGCAACCGCGGCACCCGCGAGCTGCTGCCCT
Source organism: Haemorhous mexicanus (assembly GCF_027477595.1). Lineage (NCBI taxonomy): Eukaryota > Metazoa > Chordata > Aves > Passeriformes > Fringillidae > Haemorhous > Haemorhous mexicanus. The sequence continues at coordinate 15,944,435 of NC_082356.1, forward strand.
TTCCCGGATCCTGCCCGTCCCTCCCCCCAGGATGCTGCCTGGGCTGGGGCTCGGCCTCCCCTGTGGGAGAAGGTGAGTGGGGGTCCCCGGGGGTCGTGTCCCCCCGGGAGAGTGTGTGACTCCCCCATGTCCCCCCCAAGCCGGGGCCACCCCCTTTTCTCTTCCCAGAGTTACTGACCCAACTCCTGCTCCCCCCTGGGAGAGGCTTTGGGGAGCTCCCCGGGGAGGCCCTTTAATCCCTGTTCCTGGGCACTGGAACCGCGCCCCCACAACACCTTCCCCAGTTCTAGGACCCCCGGCATTCCTTTATCCTGCCCCAACACTCCCTGCACCCCCTTTCCTGGGTATCCTCCTCTCCCAGCCTCTGGATCCACCGTTTCCACGAGCCCGAGGACCCCCGGACTCCATTTCCGGCCAGCCCGGGGCGTCTCACCCCAAGGCCTTCCTTTGCCCGGCGACCAGTGACGTCACCGGAGACTCCGGTCGCCATTGGCGAGCAGCAAGGAGCGCCGCCAATGGCGGGGTCGGAAGCGGCTCAGGGGGCGGGGCAGCAGCAGAGCACAGCGATGGCTCCAGCGCTGGGGCTGGGGGCGCTCCTGGGGCCCCGGGGGGCGGCGAGAGCTGAGGGGGCCCCCCGGCACCGGGACTCTCTGATCGCCCGTTCCGCAGCACCGAGGGGCCCCTGAACCCCCATTCCTTGGCGCCGCCATCCCCCCGCACCCCCATTCCCCGGGCATGGGTTCCACCCTGCACCCCTTTATCCGGCACCAACAACCCCCGCACCCCCTTCTCGGCCATCCCGTCTCTCCCAGCCCCAGAGCCCCCTTTTCCTTGTCCCAGAGACCCCCTGGACCCCTGTTCCTCCCCTCGAGAATGTGGAGCAGCGGGATGGGGGTTCCCCTCCCCTCCTGACCATGCCGTGCTTCCCAGAGCCGGAATCCAGCGTGAATCTCACCCTGGTGCTCCCTGTGTCTGTCAGCGCTGCCATCGGCCTTGTTCTCCTCATCGGATTCGGCGTCTGGAAGCTCCAATCCGGTTACCCCCAAACCCATCCTGGGGGTCACCGTGTTCTTCCCTCCTCCCAAGACTCCTGGGGGTCCCTCATGACCCACCCAGCCCCTCCAAACTCCTCCTGGATCACCCATAAACCGTATATGGGGATTCCTGGGAGTTCCCCTGTGTTCCTCCATTCCCAGGACTTTGGGAGTCCTCCTGACCTGTCCGTGACCCCTCAGATTTCTTCCAGAACCCCCCTGTGATGGTGGGGGGGTGGGGGCTGAGTGCTGGTGCCCTCCTGCCTGCAACAGATCCAGCGCTAAGGGGAGTTCGGGGAGTCCCTTAGCATTTGGGGTCCCCTGGGGGTTGGGGTGATCCCCTGGGCCCCCCAGGATCCCCCTGAACACGCTGATGCTGCCTGTGCTCAGTGAGGGGGCTCATACCTGGCACGGGGTCCCAGCTCTGTCACCAGCATCGCCAAGGTACCCCCAAAACCTCCCAGGAACCCCAAACCCCCTGGAACAACCCAACCTTCCCAGGACCCCAAAACCATCACTAGACCCTCCAAAAACATCCCAAGACCGCAAAACCCCATACAGAACCCCCCAAACCCTCCCAGGACATCAAAATTCCCACAGATGTCCCAACACCCCTCCAGACCCCTCTGAGAAGGTTCATACCTGGCACGGGATCCCCGTCTCTGTCACCGACAGGTAACCCAAAACAGCCTTGGGTTCCCCCTGGCATCGCCAAATCCCCCCTTTGGGACCCCTGACAACCCCCCGGGAACCCCCAAAAATCCACCATGACCCCCAAAACCCCCGGTATACACAACTACCCCCCCAGGAACCCCTCACAACAGTTTATACCCAGCACAGAGTCCCCATTGCCATCACCCAGGAAGCCCCAAACCCTCCCAGGACCCCCAAACCTCCCTGGGACCCCCAACCTTCCCCGGATCTCCAACCCCTCCCCGGGCTCTGCTGTCGGAATCAACGGCAGTGCTGTTGCCCTTTTAAGGGGACTTATAGTGGGACCCGACCAAAGTGGGGGCCCTTAAAGTGCCGATGGTAGAGAGAACCCCAAAATTCCACCCTGAGAGGCAAAACACCCCATCAGGGGCTTGGAGTGGGGGCCCCATAAAAATGTCACTTAAAGCCATCACAATCCTCACCTTGAAAGGTGCTTGTGTGACTGCGGCCCCAAAAACACCCTAAAATGGGGAGGAAAAAACACCCTTGAAGTAGTGGGATCCCCCCCCAAACCCCTAAAGAGAGAAAAACTCCTCTTCAAAGAGGCCTGAAGACCCTTAAAGGGCCTTGTTATGAACAACAAAAGGTTACCCATTTTTTTTAAAAGGTTGCAGAGTTCACAACTTAAACCAATAGCTGCCAGGTTGGAGTTCTAACTATTTCTTGTTGATAATTTCGTGTTGTAATCTCCTGTTAACAGTTTCCTTTTAATTACCTGTTCTTGATAGTGCCCTGAGCCATCCCGCCGCTGCCTGGTGACCCGGGAGCGGTGGGGTGCCCCCCCTTCAGGCACGGGTCCCGGCGGGGCCGGGGGAGCCCCACGGGTGGTGCCAGCGGGGACCGGCCCGCCCCGGGAACGGCGGCCCCCCCCACCGCGGCGTGGGTCCCGGCTGAGCCGGGGTGGGGGCCCGCGGGGGTCGCACGGGTTGGTCCTAGGGGCGGGGACCGTCCCGAGTCGTAGCCCTGCTGTTTCCTGGGAGATGGCACCCCGACGGTGAAAAGACGAGATTGACGTGCGACTGTCAGTCGTTAATTCTCTATTGTATCAGTACCACCCCGCCTGAGCCAGGTAGATGGCTTTTCTCGGACAGTGAAAGGAGGGGACCTTGGAATTGACATGCAAATAACCTTGGAGCCAAGATGCACTTGGGCAAGCCCACCACCAAACTCAGCCAATAAACCCCCAAAAACAACGAGCCAACCCAAAATTAAGAAATCAAAATAGTGTCTAGACATCCGGGGTGATGTCTGGAGCCAGCAGAGATGCTGAAAACCTTAATGGCCCCTCACCAGATGTTGGTTAGAGCCAGGACTCTAGATGGGAAAGTGGGAAAGTAGGATCCAGGAGTATCTACCCACATGTGCTTTCCTGAGGCGAGGATCCCCAGGTCTGCCCCCGAGTGAACAAAGCTACCCTTTCCTCCTACTCTGAGTCACTCTGGGCAGTGACGACTGCTAAAGGACCTTAAAGGGCCTCCCAGCCTTGTGCTGATCACTTTTAATAAAGGCATTAAAAGGAGAAAGATCTCCTGCCCTGTTTCTTTCAGGCCCTGAGGAGGGACAAGATGCCCTCCTCTGCAGGGTCTCTCTGAGCTGGGAACTCTCCCGTTTCTCTGCGTGTCCATTCCATGCTCGCCCCCGTGCCTGTGGAAATCTCCTCCCTTGCCGCTGTGCAATGTCCCTGCTGAGGCCCGACCTGCACGGGCATAAGCACTGCACTTACGGCTCCAGCATTGCTTTCCAACAAAACCAGGGCAAGGCAAACTGTGTGTAGCTCATGGTATTTTAGAGTGGCTAAAACTCGCTAAGTCATTTTTGAAAAATGCGTATTTTATGATTGGCTTTTCGCAAATATTAAAACGAATATTATATGTGTTGTGTTAGAAAGTAATGCTGTATTAATTCTCTTCAGTAGTGTGTTAAATATAGTTTTAGGTTATAAGAATTCTTAAACTAGAAAGTGTGCTATGTAGGATGCTTTATTTTAAAGAAAGGACTTGCAGCAAGATAGCAGCCACAGGACACCTAAATCTTTCGGAGAAAAAGAATTTATTGCTCCCTTATCAGAAGAACGGAACTTCTTCCCGCCTCAAAGGCGCTGTTAGGATTAGGAGAAAGAAGTTGACGATGACCAGGCCGAATCCTGTGTTTGAATGGAATTTATGCATCATGCATGAAGTGTATGAATATGCAACAGGCTGTTGTTTTTAAGGGTTAATCCTTTGTTAACGGGTGTCCTTTTTCGGACTTGTGCTGCCCAGGAAAATGTACCCGGACGACTGTAACTCTTTGTTTTTATTGTCTCATATTGTCTTAATTCAAATTGCCTAAAATATTATTACTCTAATTGTATTACTATTTTTATAACTATTTTTATTACTATTAAATATTTAAAAATTTAAAAAACAAGTGATTGGCGTTTTTCACAATTGGTAGCAGAGGATGGTTAACACACCTCGCTGGTGGTGCTTTGAGAGAGTCAGAGTGGGGAGGCGCGCCCTGCCCGATTTGGCAGCCTCGCTCTGTTTCCCCTGGAGTCACCATCAGACGCAGGTTAGGATCGGTGGACAAAAGGAGGCAATAAAACAAAGAGAAGGGAAAAAGGCTCCCTAAAACCGCCGTAATTGGCCCCCTAAGACTAGTAGTGCTCACGAAGAACCCGGGAAGGAAAAGGGATTGGTAAGTATTTCTCGGGGGGGGGGGCAGTGGGGGAGATGAATGTGTGTGAATGAGAGGCGGGCTGGTTGTCCCAGACCTGCCAAGTGAGTGCGGAGTCTCCCATGCTGCGTTTCCGACTTTTCGCGAGAAAAGCGGCCAGTAAAGAGACGAAGTGAGTGATAAGAGGAGTGAAAGAATCCCCCGGGGTAACTGGGACTGGGTCTCAGGGAGGGGTTGGACCCCTCGGAAGTAGGGAGCAAGGTTTCCTAGCCCAATCCACTAGGAAACGGGACAGGAGGGGCCCCTAAAAACCTGCGGGGTTGAGGGATTTAAATTCCAATAGCATCCAAGAGCAGGGTTGAGCACAATTCTGCCGGAGTGAGGATATACCCAAGAGCATCCAGGGTTGGACCACACAGCTAGATTGAGGGGTGAAAATTTTGCTCAACAGCATCCGGGGTTGGACAACACAGCTAGATTGAGGGATAAAAAAACTGCCCTAAGAACACCCGGGGTTGGACAACACAGCCAAAATAAATGCCTAGCATCTGTAGTTGTACCACACCACTGGGTTAAGGGACAGAAAATGCCCGAGAGCATCTGGGGTTGAACAACACAGCTGGATTGAGGGAAAATACCCAACAGGATCTGGGGTTGGACAGCGCGGCAGGATTGAGGGAAAAATAGCCAAGAGTATCTGGGGTTGGACAACACAGCTGGATGGAGGGATATCCAATGACACTGGGACTGGCCAGAAGCACCTAAACTTGCAATAGGTGATGTGAAAGTAAAAGGTACCTTATTGTTGTCTTATTGTGTGTGTGAGAGTGAGTCACACACAAAGCCTCAACTTCCCAGGCGGGTGGGAAGGGAGGGGCAGTTGACCCGCAGACCAGGCTAGTGTCCTCGGGCAGGTGGGGACTCTGTGGCCAAAGGGCGTGTGTGACCTGCAGACCAGGCTAGTGTCCTCGGGCAGGTGGGGACTCTGTGGCCGAAGGGCGTGTGTGACCTGCAGACCAGGCTAGTGTCCTTGGGCAGGTGGGGACTCTGTGGCTGAAGGGCGTGTGTGACCTGCAGACCAGGCTATTGGTCTTCCAGTGTGTGAGGGAGCCATACCTGAAGAGTGTGAGTGACACGCAGACAGCCTCACAGGTGAACAGGAACCGAGGCAACCGGAGTCAGGGCCCTTTCAGGAGGCCCGGAGGTACTGAGACCTGGAGGCCAACCCCAAGGCAAAGGGTGGGGGGCACAGGGACCTGTGATTTTCTGGTGATAAGAATCCACTTTGTGTCTTGAGGGTGTAAAGGAATGTGTGAAGGTGAATGAGAAATAAAAGTGAGTGAATGTAGATGAATGAAAGTATGAGTATTGTGGATTATGCATTTTAAGCTTTAGCACATCTCCTTGAAGCCAGGGGGAGTGTACACGGGGTTTGTTTTGGGTGTAAGTGGTTGAAAGAAAAGCGGTATTCAAGTTGCTAGTAAAAAGTCAAGAACAGAAACAGGGGACAAAGAGATAAAATATTGAGAATGGGGCAGAAAACCAGTAAGTTGGATAGAGGAAAAAGGGGACTAAAAGTATACTAGAAGAGATATCCCAAGATAGGCCTTTGGGAGTTATGTTAGCAAACAGAAATACAGCTCCTTGCAAAATACAGGGCATGCAGAAGTTGATGAGAGAAACATGCAAACTATAGAAAAAGGGAAATTAACCAATTAACCTTAAACTAGAAGGCTCTAGACTTGTGAATTATATACTTTAAAAAGAGCACTAGAATATCTAACACAAAAGAAAGGAGTTATATTGATTCAAGGTATGCCTTTAGAGCAGCACATACCTTAAGAAAAATTACCTAAGAGAGATGGCTATAGTACATGTTAAGGGAGACCAAAAGGTAAAGACCCTAGAAATAGGAGGAAATATTTTGGCAGATCAGGAAGCTAAAGATGCAGCAGAAAATAGAGCTGAAAGAGTTAATATTAACTCCAAATGAGGAAAAATTGGAAATTCCAAAATTTAGGGAAGCTGAGGGGAAAAAAAAAAAAAGAAAGAAAGAATTACGATAGGTGATGAATAAATTGGGGAAATGGAAAAATCTTCATGGAAGACAATTAGATACTAAAATGCTTACTAGGGAACAGTAAAAGACATGTATCAAAAAGCCCAGTGGGATACTCAGGCTTTGTGTGATTTTTTTAAGGAACTACGGGTGCATTAAGATTTTTAGAGTAGAAAAACAAGTAACTGAAAAATGTACAATTTGCCAGAGGATAAATAAAAAGGTGATGAGAAAAACAACATGAGAATGTCGTGAGTTAGCTCGTCGACCATTTCAAAGTTTCCAAGCAGAAGTTTAGCTTCATTAAGCTCTGGATTTATTTGTAAAAAACCTTTTAATCCAGAAAAAAAGGAATATACCACATGCTGGGGGGGTGGAGAGTGTAAGAAAATAACATCTTTAAAGAGTAATAAAAGAGAAACGGTGAGAGAAAAAGGCTGGGAACAAAAGATTACCTCATCCATTCCCGTTTGTTTCCCCACTCGTTGGCGGCTGCACCGCCCCCCCAGCCCTTGTGCCGGCTCCGGCACAGTCCGTGTGCCCCGTCCGTCCCATCCCCGGCTGCCCTGACTCCGGTCGGCTGCCGCCGCTGCAGCCGGGGTCTCTCGCCGGCTTTGCCTCTGCCGGATCAGCCACCATTGGCCATGCGGGGGCTCTCCACGCTCCAGCTCGGTCTGCGCCGGAACACCGCTCGGGCGATCCCGCCTGCAGACCCCGCCTGCGGAGGGCCGAGACCCAGAGCTAAGCCGAGTCCCACCCGTCCTGCCCCGAGCTCCGTTCCCTTGGTAACCGCAGCTCCGGATGGTCAGGGGAACTCTCTAAAGGAATCACCTTATCGAAATACTAAAAGTTCAGTTAAAAGAAAGCCCTCTCCTGATTCTTTCTAAAAATACAGGAGAAAGGCTATAGAAGGTAAAAATCCAAAAACAATGGGATAACGGGATTGCTCTATTTCCATTAAGAGAGGTTCCCATAGGAGGGGGCGGACCAGGGTTTGTAAATGCTCCTTTGACTTTGTCTGAGGTCAGACATTTTAATAAACAAATAAAAGGGATATTTGGAGGATCTCATAGGTATAGCTGAACAGTTGGACCAATTTCTAAGTCCAAAAATTTATGCTTTAGAAGAGGTGCGGTCTATAATGAAAATAATATTTTCCTTGGGGAGAAAAGCAGTGAATCAGAATATCTGGAATAAAAGCTTGGGGAAAAAAAAGTAATCTGCTAGAACCCCCGGAGAAGACAAAATGCTAACTGTACCTCCTGAGTGGGGTCAAAATAATGAGGGGAGTAAACACATGAACAATTATTGTAATTACATAATCAAGGGAATAAATGAGACAGCATATCAAAGGTGAAATGCAAGAAAAGGTTATTAAGGGACAGCTTTTTAGAGGGAAAAGAAGAAACTCCAACTAAATAGATAAACTTAAGAGAGATAGGAAAATGGTCCTAAGCAAGTGGAAGATCTGAAAATCTTTAAAGAGATGGGCACAGAGGGGGAATAGGGAGGTCATAAGCTCTATTTTTTAGGGGACCAATACCATCTGGAGCCTGTGATAACTTTCTAAGTGGCTCCCCAAGAATAAAGATTGGAATTTGTAGTAGACACGGGCAGAGACAACCTGCCCGTTGAATATTCCAAAAGGGCTACAGTGTGAGCAAATATACAGTGGAAGAAACAGGGGAAAAAGGAGAAAGTTTTACAGTTCTGGTCATTAAAGATGTGGTAATTGAGGGAGGAAAGTAAAATTTGGATGGGAGATATTTTTGCCTCCTAATGGGAGGATCCAAAAAAAACAAAAACTGGGAGAAAGCAGCAATTAAGATAGACAAAGTTACCACAGGAGTTTATGGAATCCCAAACTTATTTGGGCAAGCTTTAGAAACAATACTACAAGATTTCCCTACTCCTCCTGGAATACAAATTATCCAATATGTGGATGATTTTTACTATCTAAGAAGGCTGAAGTTGAAGTGAGAGAGGCTACTATACAACTTTTATATTTTCTCGGGAAAAGAAAACTAAGGGTATCAAAAGGGAAACTGTAATTTGTAGAACTAGAGGTAAAATATCTTAGACACTTAATAAATAAAGGTAGCTGGAAACCCAACCATGAGAGAATTGCAGGAATTTTATCCCTTCTCCCTCCCTCTTCAAAGAGGGAGACCAGAAAATTACTTAGATTATTGAAATAATATAGATTATGGATTGAGGGGTACACACAGGCAGTAAAATTTGTGTATGAAAAATTGACAGAGAGAGATGATATAAAATGGACCAAGGAAGATATTATTAAATTAAGAGTTGAAGTTAAAACTAGCCTAGGTACCAGCTTTAAGCTTACCCTTGTTAGAAAAATCCTTTATCATCTATACATAAATACAGAAAATGGAGTAGCTCATAAAATTTTAATTCAGGAGTGAGGAAGAGTAAAAAATCTAGTAGCTTATATATCAAAGATGTTAGATCCAGTAAGCTACAGCTAGCCAGTATGTATTTAAGTTATAACAGCTACTGCAACCCTAGTAAAAGAAAGTTGTAAGCTTACTTTTGGAAGTAAATTAGTTGAGTGCACCTCGTACCGTCTGAGGTGAGTTGAATCAAAGAAAAAAAAAGTAAGAAGAGAAGAAAGAGAGAAGTTAAAGTAGGGGGGTGGTTGGCAAACTGTGGGATGTTGAAATGTGGAATGATAGCATCTTGGTGCTGGAAGAGAGCAGAAGTGTGAATGCAGGTTTTTTGCATGAAAGGCAGGGAAGTGTCTTAACACATGGTTGTTAGGAGGTTATTCAGTGCTGAGCTGGGGTCCGGAAAGGGTTTAGCAGAACGGGCCGTCCTCGAAGGGAAAAGAGGATAAGTTGACTATAGAAAGAAAAAGAATGTCAGGAGCACCTGAGGTCGCCAAGTTTTGAGGTTACCGAGGCTGGGAGGTGTCTGACTGCTCCCTATGAGCGGTGGGGTCTCGGGGGCTGTGGCAGGGACCGATCCATGGAGGTGACCCGGCGGCGGTGCTGGGAGCAGATTACACGGGTTTGCCGGCCAGGAGTGGGGCTGGCTCAGTGGGGAACTGCCGGGGTGGCTCCCAGACTGTCGGGGTCCCGAGTCTAGGATGGCAGCGTCGGCCCCGGTAAGTGGGTCGAAAGAGAGAGAGAGAGAGAAAGGGGGAAAAAGAGACCCAAGGCATGTCCCCAGGGTCCCCATGCCCGAGGCCGCTCTCCCCTGCTCCGGCACTGCAGCAAAGTGGCAGCAGTGGGGGAAGGGGGAAGAACAGCATTGACAGCAAGGCTGTGAGAAGAGGGGGAGGGGGCTAGCACTAAAAGATAAAATCAGAGCAGAGATTGCTGACTCTCCAAACCTCACAAAGTGGTTTGTTTTTCTTAAGTAAGAAGGTTTTTTTGTTGTTGTTTTTTTTGTTTGCTGTTAAAAAGAAGTTGGGTTTTTTTGGTTTTGGTTTTTTTTTTTTTTCTGAAGAATGGATTTGTAAGGCTCAAACAATTAAATGTTGCCCAAAAAGTAAAAAGCAATAGATGTGATACATCTCGTGTTAAAATTGGTCTGGCCTTTCTTATTTAACTAACGGTAACTCACAGAAAGAAGAATTTGCCTCTGCAACTATTAGCACAACTGGATATAAGAAGAGGCTGCTGTGAAGAAAGCTTTTAGCTAAGAGAAAGTTTGGAAGAAAAGTGAATGGTAAAAGTTAATGCAGTATTGTCTTTCTTTTATAACTATGTTATTAAGAAGTCCTTTCCAGGTACTACTGAAGCAACAATCGGAATCACAGAAAGAGGGTGCATTCATGCCAGCAGAATCAAAGGACTTGTGAAGGAACCTGAGGAATGAACTATCACATTTAAACTGGCTGATACCGAACTGACTTCCCAATAGGAACTGAGTGGTAATAGTTTGGGAAAAGCCAAATGATCCAAGAAAGGTACAAAGAATAACACCTAATTAAGAAATGAGGCAATGCTTATATCAGTGGTTCCAAGCACTGCCTGAATAAAACATCTCCTTGGGGAGGAATACTTCAGACAGAGGGGTCAAGACTGTTTTTGTATTCTGATCTGAGCCCATGAATTGTACAGGGAAGAAGGGGAAGTACTACTTTCACCAGTATCATACTGTAAACTTTATTTGATTCATCCCAATATTGGACATGCTAGCTGGGTTATAAGTGAATGCTTGAATTGTGGGAATAGTTAGTATTGTAGTTCACAAAATTTATGCTCTTATTGCAAAAAGTGTTAAAGTAATAACTTTGTTTTATGGATGGGAATTATTAGTGCCTGTTGAATGAAAGATGCCTGAGGAACAGTGGGAAACTACAGTTAAGGGGTGTCAAAAACAATTTGCCTGGAAATTAGTTAAGAGAAAGTGACAAGGAAATAGAGGGCAAGACCAGATTGGCCTCTGTATTTCGCCACCAAGAAGATCAAATACACCTGCTGTGGGTTGCTACCTCACAGGCATGGGAGGTGGGAGTATAAGCCATACTGGACCTCTATTATTCCTGTTTCTGGCACTCATTTGTTGTTTTATCCCTTTCGGGATACCAGCAAGATTGTGTCACAAATGCTACCGAAAGCATCACATAGAAAGAAACCAAAGTTCCTCTTTTATTACACACGCCTATGTCAACAGCCACTGTTATAACCCATCCAAATTAAGAACATGTAAGCAAAATGGAGAAAATTATTTGATTACCAGAAACTTAGGAAAAAGTGGTAATAGATTTGGAATTGAATGTCCAAAAGGAGAGAGATGGATTTGTTTTACATTTAATCTTAAAGATACGGCTCAAGATTTGGTAAAAAAAAAAACAAAACAAAAAAAACCCAAAAACAAATAGTAAACAAAAAGGTAAAACCAGCACAGAAATTTAACTCTGTATTGACCCCAAATTGTATGTTGAGTCGTGTAACAAGACTCCAAGCAGTTATAGAAATGATAGCAAATAAAGTCGCCCAGACATTAGAGTTAATATCAAGTCAGCAAAGCCAAACAAAAACAGTAGTGTACCAGAATAGGTTGGCTTTGGACTATTTATTGGTTAAAGAAAGGAGTGTTTGTGGAAAGTTTAATATATCAGAGTGTTCAAAATTGATGATCACAGAAAAGTCATTCTAGAAACAAGCAAAAGGAATCAAAGAAGAAAAAAAAAAATGCATATAATAACCCAGGTACCAGTCCAAAAATTAGAAAACAATGCTAAAACTTAGCTGGGGGAGAATGTATTAGAAGAAATTAAGATTTTCGAACTGTCTTGATATTCTTCCTTGTGTAATCCTATATTTTATTTTGCCAGCATAGTCCAGAAGATGCAAGTAGACAAGAAATATTGCTCAAGCCAAATGACTTACAAAGAATAAGAGTGGGGATTGTGAAAAATGCATATTTTATGATTGGCTTTTCGCAAATATTAAAACGAATATTATATGTGTTGTGTTAGAAAGTAATGCTGTATTAATTCTCTTCAGTAGTGTGTTAAATATAGTTTTAGGTTATAAGAATTGTTAAACTAGAAAGTGTGCTATGTAGGATGCTTTATTTTAAAGAAAGGACTTGCAGCAAGATAGCAGCCACAGGACACCAAAATCTTTCGGAGAAAAAGAATTTATTGCTCCCTTATCAGAAGAACGGAACTTCTTCCCGCCTCGAAGGCACTGTTAGGATTAGGAGGAAGAAGTTGACGATGACCAGGCCGAATCCTGTGTTTGAATGGAATTTATGCATCATGCATGAAGTGTATGAATATGCAACAGGCTGTTGTTTTTAAGGGTTAATCCTTTGTTAACGGGTGTCCTTTTTCGGGCTTGTGCTGCCCAGAAAAAGGTACCCGGATGTCGGTAACTCTTTGTTTTTATTGTCTCATATTGTCTTAATTCAAATTGCCTAAATTATTATTACTCTAATTGTAATAATATTTTTATAACTATTTTTATTACTATTAAATATTTAAAAATTTAAAAAACAAGTGATTGACGTTTTCCACACATTCATCTGAGAGGTGAGATGCATTTGGAATTCATAGCATGGAGAAGTAGTGCAACATGTGTTATAAATGATCAAATCGACAGCCAAATTTATAATAAAATTTAACAAAGATTTATTAGATCGTTAACCAAAATAGAATTTTGAAAAACCACCACAGCCAAGGCAGTGTCAGCCCCGGGTGTCGGCGCTGGGTGAACTGAGATCCGACCAACAAAGTGTCAGCGTCTCCCCAGTGGTTCACCCCGACTGCTTCATGCAGCTAGCTTATATACAGTTTATTCTGCCTGAGGCAGAAATGACTGAATGTTCCTTTGTGTCCCTTCACATGTAGAACTGGGACCATACAGATACAAAAGCCAGTCCAGATGTCTGGATGGTTGTCTGAACTCTTCGGAAGAGCCTGCATTCACATGTAGCAGAGTGGCTCGGGTGCTTGAGTTTGGTAGATGCAATCTTCCCAGGTGCAAGTCCTCATGAGTGGCTTAGACATTCCAGGGAAGTCAGCAATCATGGCCCGGGAAGGTTTCATTCATACGTTAACAGACTTGATATTACCTTAACATTGTCCGGGAACTAATTGAATAGAAATAAGACTATGCTCCCAGCCGAGGTGGTCAAAGACATAACTTGGATTTTACAATATTTTATACACATATATAGCATGAATTATCTCTACTATATACTACAATCCCTCCCCATTTTTTTCACCAACTTAATTCATGCTCACAAATTGTTAAATTTTTAATTTCCTACCTCTACCCATCACCATTAAGGGTTCCTCACAAATGGAGTACTCCTTTACACTACTCGGTACTCACCTTGTGGGATGCCCTGATATATCACATTATTCATTTCTACAGTTGTCTGTTTCTCGAATTTTGCCAATGCCTCTGCAGCATTGCCGGCCTACTTTCCTTCTCCCAACCGCATGATCTTGGATGCGTTGTCTCCGGAAGCTCCCTCAGAATCTACGGGAATTATTGCAATCTGCATACCCTGGACCACAGAGTGGATCAGTCTGACAAAGCATGGAATCAGACAAGGGAGGAATAGGATTCCGGCTGCTGAACAGAGCACAAGAAACATCACTTTGTTCCACCATGCCCCATCAAATAGGTCGTCCCACCATGAAGACTGTAAAATGGAATTCCACTTTTGGACCGGGTCACGGGCCACCTTTTTGATTTCGGCCACCAAACCTCTTATGGTCTCTCCATAATCATTGATCTCGATACAACATTCTGACTCATTGAATTTTCCACACACTCCCCCTTCCTCAGCCAGCAAATAGTCTAGAGCTATTCGATTCTGGTACACAAAAGCCCATACCTGGGTGTGCTGCCAACTTAGTAAATCCAGGGCTTCGGAGGTGTGATTTGAAACAATTTCCATAACTGCTTGCAGCCTAATCAGTCTGTTCAGTAGATAAATCAGAGTCCTATACCCGTGACTTCCACACTGAGCCCACGTGGCTGGCCTATAACAATCAATTATTCATTCCGCTGGCCACTCTTCCTCTCCCCAAGCTTGTTTACCACTTATCACCAGTATTATCTTTTTCAGACTCCTCTTCTCCCTTCTCAGGGTCTCGTATAACGGAGCCCCTAACAGATTACTTTTTGTCCTCGAGACAGTAAAGAAAACTGGTGGGATCATGCCTAAAGAGCATGACCCCTTCCACCTTGAGGGTAATTCACTGTATGCCTTTTTCTCATATATCCAGTAAATTCCATCAAGGGCTTTCCACTTAAGATTTATTTTCCCTGGGTCTCCCCAGTATTCCCTTATACTCTCCAAGGATTGGAAAGGGTTGGCTCCTGGATTTTTGACCCAGCACAATCCTATTCTTTTGTTCTATTCACAATTTGTATTGTTTTTTTCGGCTCCAATACCTCAAAGGAGGGGCTGGGTGCCAGGTTCTGCTTTTCATGTCTTAGTTCAACATCAGGGTAGATGCACGCAGAGTGTATCCCACCATTTCGGTGTACTCTCTTCCCTCCTGACTGACACAGATTGTGCTAATCACTCTTTGATCTAAAATCCACCCCTCGGGTCTCTGCGCCAGTTTTGAGACCCTTGGATTGTCCCATTTCAAGAGCTGTTCTGGAGCCTAACCTTCCCCTTTCCAAGGCCATTTTTCTGCAGATTTCAGCCTCCCACAAATTCAACAATTTGACAAACTCAAATCTGTTGCGATTTCTTGCATCAAATCAATGAACAGGTTTTTGTCTGGGGAAGGTAATTCCCCATCAACATATTGTCTTTCCAGTATTTTATACTGTTCACCCAATGTTTTCAATCGTTCATGTTCAACTCTCTGTCTTCTCGATTCTGACTCCCTTCATTTCCGCTCCTGAGTTATCTCTCTCATCCTTCCCTCAGGATCCTCACTATTTTAATTTTTTGCAAAACAAACCACCCTATCATATTGTAGGCACAACCTGTCATCGCTTGCCGGTGCCAGGTCCAATATGAGCGGGTCCTTGTTCAGGGCAATCTTACAGTACATTTTCTCATTCATCATGCATATTTCCAGCTTTATGTTATCATAACACAGTGGGTTCACCTGGTGATATGCAATGAAAATAGATTCTGTCTTCCCCCCGACCCACATGGTTCGGTTACACTGGTTACAAATGGGGATTGACATCAGTTCCATGCTTCGTTTCCTCATTTGGTGCTTGTGATCATTTGACTGTCCGTTCCTTAACCCAGCCTTGGGATTGATACACCAAGTCCCGATTTCCAATTCACATAATTTCACCCGAGTGCCATTTCTCCAACAGTACCTGCCAGTTCCTCCAAGACATTCCTCTGGGGCTTGGTATGCCGAGTGTCCCCAGTCCCCTGCGACTGGGACCACCTGAGTGCACTTTTCGCACTCATCTGTGGAGCTCTCGCTTCCGCCTTTCTTGGGGACCTCAGTGCGCAGACTCTGCGTCCCGCCCATGACTAGGCTCAGGCCAATCAGGATTCCCACTAGGCGTACTCCTCCGCCTTTGCCTCCGCCCCCTGGGGTGCCACCAGCGGCGAGGAAGACCATCTTCGCGGCAGCAGGAGTACTCTTCAGGGAAGACGCCCTCGGACTTAGCCGCATACCTCCTCTTAAAGGCGCCCCACTGTGACACCCTAATTGCATCAGAACTGCACAGGACCCTGATGGACTTCCAGCACTCCATATCTAAGATTTCTGCTTGAGATCTAAGCTTCCCATGCACCCCATTTTGAAAAATACGAAACCACTCCTGAGAATCTAATTCAATGATACTCAAATTGGTGGCTAAGGTCAGGATACAGTCAGTCAATTCAAGCTCCTCCTCTAAACACTGGGTACACCGTCCTTTTGGCCTCTGTCCCCTTCTGCAATGAACAACAAAAGCCCCCTGACAATATTCACACTTAAGGTGTACAGAGGGATAACATACACAATCTGACAGTATACAACTTATCTGCTCGCTGTTGGTCATTTACGAGGACGTTGGAGTTGGATCATCAAGTCACCGGGGGAAGAAGTGCCCCTCCAGTCAGGTGCTTCCTCCTGCTGCTTGGCTTTCTTCACCCTAGACGCATGTGTCCAGCCTTTTTCCTCTGTCCGAATGGCCGTGTCTGTTGTCAGGAGCACAAGAAAAGGACCTTCCCAGTGAGGAGAGAGCGGTGCGTCTTTCCACACTTTTACAAACACCTTGTCCCCAGGCTGAAATTTGTGAATAGTGAACCCCAGAAGAGCACTCTGTGTCACTATTCCCTGTTTTCGAAATTCCTCTAAGTTTCTGTTGATCGCAACCAGGTATTGTTGGATCTGACCATTCTCAAATCTGTGGTGTCCCACCGGCATTCCATGCTTGTATGGCATCCTATACAGCATTTCGAACGGTGAGAGCCCCGTCTCTGAATGAGGCATGGTTCGGATATTAAGCAAAGCCAAGGGCAGACACTTCAACCAGGACATCTTTGTCTCCAAAATCAATTTTGATAACTGTGCCTTCAAAGTCTGATTCATCCTTTCCACTTGTCCTGAACTCGGGGGGTGCCACAGAGTGTGGTACTCCCACTGAATGCCCAAAGCATCAGCCATTTGATTTATAACTTTTGATGTAAAATGTGTCCCCTAATCTGAATCAATGTAATTTACTGCCCCATATTGGGCTACAATTTCCTCTAACAATTTTCTGGCCACCGTCTGCGCCGTTGCTCGAGAGCTGGGGAAGGCTTCTACCCAATGAGTCAATTTATCTACAATCACCAATACAAATTTGAACTTTCTCACTTTTGGCAATTCAGTAAAATCAACTTGAATTCTTTCAAATGGTCGGTACGCAATAGGGCGACTCCCCAGGGCAGCCTTCCTGGCTCTTGATTTGTTTATCTTTTGACAAATCAAACACCCTTGTACCTCCTGTCTCGCCAATTCATAAATTCCCTTGCACACGAAAAATTTTAGAAATTGCTCTGCCAGGGCTTGTGCCCCCCAGTGTATGTTTTCTGGTACAACCTTTGCACAATCCTCCGAGTAAATCCTCTGGAAACTAATTCCCTCCCATCAGGTAGCCTCCACTTACCTTCTTTCAATTCACCTCCAATCTTTTCATAGCATTCAATTTCCTTTGGGGAGGGCTGAGGGGAATCCTCAGGGTTTTCTTCTCTTTCAATCTCTGGGGCACTTACCACCATAAGTGCCGCAGTTTTGGCCTCCTGATCCGCCAAATTGTTCCCTCTGGTTCGAAACTGAATTCCTGTCTGAGGCCCTTTCACATGGACCACAGCAATTTCTTCTGGCCCTCTCAGTGCTTCCAGGATTTGTCGGATCAATTCCCCATGCATTAGTTCATTTCCCCTTGTATTGATCAGCCCTCTCTCTTCCCAAATCTTTCCAAATGTATGAACCACCCCGAAGGCATACCTCCAATCAGTGAAAATTGTTCCCTTTTTCCCTTTCAGTCTTTTCAATGCCCTCAAAACCGCATACAATTCGTATGCTTGTGCAGACCAGCTTGCATTCAGGGGACCTGCCTCTATCACTTTCCCTGTCAACCCGTCCACAACTGCGTATCCTGATTTTCTTTTCCCTTCAACCACTCTGCTTGACCCGTCCACAAAGCATTTTTCCCCTTCATCTAGTTCTTCTTCTTCTAAATCCTCCCTGATCTTGGTTTGCAGCTCGACTGTTTCCACGCAGTCACGAACTAGTGTCTCCGCCGCTTCCCCAAACAGAAACTGTGCAGGGTTCTGCGCAGTCGTTGTTCTCAATTCCAAATCCTGTGAATGAATCAAAGTGGCCTCATACTTCAGCAACCTTGCATCTGTGAGCCACTTGTCCGCTTTCTGTTGTAGTATGCCCCGCACATTGCGCGGCGCAAATACTACCAGGGGTGCTCCAAAAGTCACCTTTTTCACTTCCTCCACTAGCAAAGCCTCAGCTACAATAGCCTGCAAACACATAGGCCAGCCCCTGCTGACCTGGTCCAAAAGCCGGGACAAGTACCCTACAGGCTTCCTGATCCCCGCCCAGTCTTGCGTCAGCACCCCATGTGCTGTGAGGTTGCTAGCGCACACAAACAACTGAAAAGGTTTCCTGACATCAGGGAGGCTCAACGCTGGCGCTGCCATGTGCGCCTCCTTGACCCCCTTAAACTCTTCTTCATCCTTTTGTGTCCATTTGATCCTGTCTGTGGTGAGCTTCCCACAGAGAAACTTCTCCTTGTCACTATAACTTTCAATCCACTGCCAACAATACCTCAACAATCCCAAAAGCTGCCGGACCTCCCTTTTTTGTTTGCGGGGGTGGTAAGGCAATAATTCCTGACACCCTCTCTGGATCCAATTTCTTTTTTCCCTTTGTTAACCAATGTCCCAGATATCTGACCTCCGGTTCCGTGAAGTGCAATTTCGATTTTGAAACTTTCAATCCCTTTTCCCCCCCAAAAATTCAAAAGCCCAATTGTGTTTGTCCTTACGTCCTCCTCCCCTTTCCCTACAACCAGCAAGTCATCTACGTATTGTAGAAGCTTTGTTCCTTCCATGGGTACAAACTCACTCAAAACCTGCTCAAGTGCCTGTCCAAATAAATTTGGAGAATCCACGAAGCCCTGAGGCAACAAAGTCCACCTGAGCTGCTGCTTCCTATTCGTCTCCGGATCTTCCCATTGGAATGTGAAATAATTGTGACTGCCCTCATCCAGAGGACACGTCCAGAAAGCATCCTTTAAATCAATCACACTGTACCACGTATCTTCAGGGGAGAGATTGTTTAACAAAGTGTAAGGATTCGACAGTGGGAAACAGAGTCTTAGTTCTCTGATTCAGAGCCTGTAAATCTTGCACAAGCCTAAAGCTGCCGTCCGGTTTTCTCACTGCCAACATTGGGGTATTGTGTCTTGACATGCAAGGTTCTAATGTTCCTTTCTTTATTAATTCATCAATCACTGGTTTCAAACCCCTCCTCCCTTCCATGGAGAGGGGGTATTGTTTGACCCTCACAGGGTCTTCGGGTCTTTCAATTTCCACCCAAATCGGTTCTATGTCCAACCTCCCAGCTTCTCCCAGGACTTACCACACCCTCGGGTCTATTTTCTCCTCATCAGGGGCAGTGAGGCTGTAAAGTCTCACTTTGAGCTGAGTTTTCTCCACCGCTAGCCCAACCCCCAAAGCAACCATCATGTCCCGCCCCAACAAGTTAAAATCTGCACCTTTAGCTACTAAAATGTTACCAATGTGCCTTCTGTTTCCCGTGCTTATTTCAATGTTTTTTATGATTGGGACCTCAAAAGGGTCCCCTTTTGCTGCTGTCACCACCGTGGAATCATCGCTTAAAGAGCATCCCTTCAGTATTTTTAACACCGTCGTGTAGGCGGACTGGGGGTTAGCACGATCGGGACAGACGGAGACGAGAGATCTCTGAAGCCAAGTCGTGGAACTTGCAGTTTATTATGAAGGGCGTGGGTACAGGGCCCTGCTGGGAGCTGCCAGCTGCAGCTCGGAGCAGGCCTGAGAGAAGAGAGAAAATGAGAGGGTAATAACTTAAAAGGCAAGAGCTAAGAGCACAGAAAAGTGAGAGCAAGAGTAAGAGTAAGGGCGCAAGAGTAAAAGCAAGAGCAAGAGAACAAGAGCAAAAGCAAGAGCATAAGACAGCGAAGTTCCCATTACAATACAATATATCATCTTCTGTGTTGAATATTCTGATTCTCACTAACCAATCTAGTACAACATACAAATCCTATAGCATTTACATACAGCCTATAAGAATCACTACATTACCATATTGTGCTACATTTTAAACCCTAAAAACTACTCTTCAGACCCCTTCTGCCAAGCTGGCAGGGTCTGCTCTGACCCTTGGACCTGCCTGCTTGCAGAGGGTATTGTTTCATCAAAAGGGGATTACCTTCAGCCGGCCACACCATTGTTTTCCTGTTGTTCAGTAACTAAGGGATGTCAAAGCTTGCTTTCATTTCAATCTCGCTTATAGTTTCTATATTCTCAAAATCTTTTGCCAGGCAATCATATTTGTAAGGCTTTCCTGTTTCATCTTCCCCAACACCGTCGTCCACTCTGTTCCTGAATCCACCATAAACTGTAATTCTTCTTTGTAGGGTCCAACTTTTAATTTTATCAAGGGCTCCCTAGATGTTCTGGGACCCAAATTGAAACGCCCCTGACACCTCTAATCTTCCTGGAACATTGCCTGATCCTTGGCTCTCTTGGGGCAATTTCATTCAATATGCTCCTTTTGTTTGCAGTAGTAACATTCAAACTCATGCTTTTGCTCCCCGGAATCTTTGTCCTGAGCCTGAGATGGACCTGTCTTCTTTGTCGATGCCTTTTTCACCGCATCTTTTCCCCGTTCCTGTTTCTGAGCGTCTCTCACCGCTGCCACCAGGACTTTAGCCTGTATTTTCTGCCTTTCCTCATCCCGGCCCATGTAAACTTTCTGAGCTTCACGCAACAATTCCTGCAACTCTTGTTCCTGCCAACCATCTATTTTCTCTAAATTCTTCCAAATATCTTCCCAAGATTTTGCCACAAATTGAGTTTTCAACAACACCATCCCCACCAGGGAATCAGGGTCCTCCCCTGAATACATCCTCAAACCCTTCCGGAGTCTCTCCAACCACTCTGTGATTGTTTCATCCTTCCCTTGGCATTCCCTGAGCACTTTGCTCATGTTCTGCCCCTTCGGTACCGCCTTCCTGATACCTTGAATCACCATATTTCTCAGATTTATCTCACCCCTCTTCTGTCTGGGCTTCCCAAGACGGCTTTTGGTTCGGCCACCGCTCCTCCCCGGACCCCTCGTTTGGGTTCCGCTTTTCCCAATCCCTGATCGCAGCTGACCGGATCATGTCTCTCTCCTTGTTAATAAATAACGACCTGAGGATCGCTTGGAGATGCTCGTAAGTGTAAATGCTTGTTCCCAAAAATTCATCCAACCTCTCTGCTACTCTGAATGGGTCATCTATCAGCTTTCCCATCTCCTTTTTGAACGCCCTTACATCACTGGTGTCAATCGGGGTGTGGACATATCCAATCACCCCTGGGGCCGTCGGTACCTCCCGTAAGGGATAGAGATACCAAGTTTTTCCTCCTCATCCCCACTTTCCCCCGCGGTCGACCTCCTCGTTCTCCTCCTAGTTCAGCGTGCTGGGGGAGAGTCGTCTCTGGGGACACCCGCCCCCTTCTCCTCGACCTTCGGGGATACTTGTGGCTGCGGCTGCTCTGCAGCTGCGTGGCCATGTGGGGGAGCGGATGCTGCCACTTGTTCTGGTGGTGGTGGTGATGCAATCGCCTGGACTTGCGGCACCCCCACTTCGGGAGGCATTCCTGGCGCCACTTGTGCCAGCACGGGACCTGGCTGCTGTGGAGCCACAAGGTAAGGTGGTGGAATATTTTCCAATGGTTCTCACTTCCTCCCTGCTTTCGCCGCACGCCAGGAGGCTCTCACTGGGTACAGACTCAGGCGAGCATGCTTCCACATGTCTGCATACTCGATTTCCTCCGGGCCCTGCGGACTGCGACCGTTCACGTGGTCAAAGACTCACAGGTCCAACTTTCAAACGTGCCGAATATTGGCCAAACCACGTACTGTCTGATTTCCCTCCCTCCCCATTTCTCCATACTAAAATGAATCATCTTTTCCTTGGATTTTCTTCACCTTTGTGGATTCTCATCCCAGTGTTCCAGCATCCACCCCAGAGGGCTCTCTCGGGGTATTTCTGGTAACACTCTCCCGGGGACTTGAGGGATTTTCTCCTGAGTTTTCTTTTGTCCCTTGCTTTTTCCCAACCCCACTTTCTCAAAGAAGGTTACGAATTTCCTTACCTTTTGTTGTCTTCCTGGGACTTTCGTCTCGAGTCCCAATCCTTTCTCCAATGTCGGGTTTCCCGGCTCGCGAAAAGTCTCCAGCCTGACCAAGTCGGACAGTTGACCACCCTGTCGACTTGTAGGTAGACTTTCTCACCTGTTTCTCCGGTTTCAGAAGGCGTGTAAGTTTCTGGACCTTTCCAGGCTCGCTTATCCCCTTCCGATCCCAAACATGACCGGTTTCCCCCTGAGTCTTCCCAAGCCCCAGGTGTCATGTGTTTCGAACCAGAACCTCTTGCTTCCCCCTTGACTGGCTTCTTCCCTCGCGGGATAGCGGAACCTCAATCATGGGGCCGCACTCGCTCCGTGACAATGTCACGTCTCACACACACGTCCGATCACGCTCCACCCAACCACACAATACTTACAGTCTTTTTCCTGCGTGGAATTCTTCGTGCACGTTGATTTTTACGGATGAAAAAAACCTCGGATCTCAGAGATCTCTCTAGATCTTTCTGAGTCGAGAATGGGCCCTTATCTCCCTTGGCTGTGGCTCTGTTAGCACGCGGCTCCAATCATTGCCCGTGGCTCTGGTTTGTGGGTGTTTTTTTTTGTTTTTTTTTTTTTTTTTTTTTGGATCTGGTTGGTTCCAAAATCCAATTCCCATCCTGGCCGCTAAAACCAGCGGGGCACCCCCCGGGCAGGAAAAGGGGTTCCTGGACCCCAATATCAGATCACATTGGGCCGTCACAAATTTGTTATAAATGATCAAATCAGCAGCCAAATTTATAAAAAAGAATTTTATAAATTTATTAGATCGACAACCAAAAATAATAGAATATTATAAAATGGCCACAGCCAAGACAGCGTCAACCCCGGACTTTGACGCTGGGTGAACTTAGGTCGAGCCGATGTAGTGTCAGCATCTCCCCAGAGTGTCACACCAACTGCTCCAGGTAGCCAGCTTATATACAGTTTATTCTGCCTGGAGCAAAAATGACCTAAGATTTCTGTAAGTTCCTACATATGTATAACGGGAACTGTACAGATGCAGTCCCGTACAAAAGTCAGTCCATAGGCTTGGATGGCTGTCTGGGCTCCTCGGAATTGTCTTCCTTTCAGCTGTAGCCAGGATGTTTGCCGCTTTTCGATGTAATCTCTCCCAGGTGTTGTTCGGTGAATGCTCTGGACATTCTTGGGAAATGGTCGCTGATCACCCAGGAAAGACTCATTCACTCGTTAATGGTCATGATTTTATCTGGGCGAGTCCGGGAAATCTTTTGGAAATGAAAAGCCCTGCTTCTGGCCATGGGGGTCAGATGCATGGTTGGATCTTTATAATTCTCATATAGTTTCCAAAGCATGAATTATCTACATCATATACTACACTGCTGTGCCCAAGGAGATCAGAGAGATCTGTGCAAAGCAAGAGCATTGGCTGTAACTCAGGGGAGGGTGAGGGGAGGTGCTCTGTCCCATCTGTCTCACTCCATCTGTCCCCAGCTGCCCTTTCTGAGATCGAGGGCAATCCCTTTGTTCCCCTGAAAATCAGTCTGACACTGATAGTGGGGCCCTGGAAAAATGTAAGATAAAACTCTGAAATGGTAAGCTTTGCATTTCACCTGCGTAAGTAGTATGATAAATTATATAATTGTTAGATGTGATGATTGTTTAGTAATTAAAATTAATTATTGTATAATCATAAGAAGAACCATGAGAAACTGTATGTTCCTAATCTAAGGAGGCTATGCTTGGCTGAAATCTATGTATACAATAGAGCAATATAAGTTTAATAATTAACATGAAAGTTATATAATGGTAGAATATAAAAACATGTTCATCCCGAACCCCTGTCGGAGTCAGATTTGGGTTTGTACTCCTGACACCCAGAGCTCTTCAATAAAAGCACCTGCATATAATCATTTTCCGTGATTATGTGTTCCTGAACACTAACAACACAGCTGAGAGCAGAGCAAACTGGCTCAGCTTTTCTCAGAGTCTCAGCTGCACATTGGCCAAGGACACTCCTGTCCCCCAGTGTCACCTGGAGGCAGCTCACAGCTTGGATGGCATCCTGAGGACACACCAAGGGTCCTGTCCATGGCACTGCTTGAGGAGAGTTGGCTCATTGCCAGCCTCCCAGCCTGCCCTGCCCAGAGCTCCCTGAGCGCAGGGAGCTGGGACACCCCATTGCTGTGCTCAGCCTGCACAGGAGGAGCCCAAGGGCAGGGCCTGACCCTGCTGCTGGAACTGCCATTCCAGAGACCCTCAGCAATGCAAGGAGCACCTGGGCAAGGCAAGGAGAGACAGCCAGGCCTGAGGAAAAGCCTTTCCCTGCCCAGCCCTGCCCAGCCCCTGCCAGGCAGCAGCAGGGCAGGACAGTGGCCCTCAGGCTCTGGTCAGCAGGGAATGGGCACATGGCGGGAGAGATGCTCTTCATCTCTGGAGCTGTTCTGCTGGCCAAGGAGGGACTCAGGGCCCCAAGCCCCCGGGCTGAGGGCTGTGCTGGCTTGGAGGGGACACAAGAGCTGTGCTGCTGAGGGCAGTGTCTGCCCTGCAGGGCAGGCCCGGCAGGTGCCACATCTGCTGTTATGAGTAAAAAAAGAGTTACCCGTTTTTTTAAGAAAAGGGTTGCAGAGTTTAAAGTTAAGCTGGGAACTGATCGCTGGCCAAGAGTTCTTTTGTTGGTTAAATGTTGTAATCACCTGTTGAGTATCGTCATTAACCCTCTATTGTGGAGAATTCTTTTTTTCAGTACCACCCTTGCCTGCTGCCAAGAGGATAACAACCCCCCAGGATGGTGGGAAGGGAGGGGGAATCTCAGGAGACATGCACATTTATCTCAAAACCCAGACTGCAATGGGACGGGACCCCCACCAAATCCCGGAAAATACCCCAAAAGAGACGAGCCAAAGCAGAATTGAGAGGTCAAGGTGGTGTTTGGACAGCAGGGGCGAGGTCTGAAGCCGGCAGAGACGCTGAAAACCTCGGTCGCCCCTCGCCCCGGTTAAAAGAAAAGTCAGTCAGGTCCACGACTCCTGAACCGGCAAACTAAACCGAACCCGGGTTATACCCCCATTGCCCCCGTGAGGACAGGACTCTTGGCTGTACCCCCTAGGAGACAGAGCTACACATTCCTCCTCTTCCGAGTCACTGCTGGGAGCAGTGGCAGGGAACTGTGGACCTGTCAAACCCTCCCCCCCCTCCCATCCTGAGCTGATCGCTTAATAAAGGCATTAAAAAGGAGAAAGATCTCCTGCTCTGCCTATTCCATCTGCCCTGCAGCAGGGCTTCCCTCAGCACTACCTCCCTCCCTCCCTGCCCACCGCTCTGCTGCTGGAGCTGTGCCAGCCCAAGCTGCTCCTGTGGCCCCAGGCTCCTTCCCTGCCAGAGCTGCCAGAGCCCAGCCCAAGCCCTGGGCCAGCTCTGCCCTGCAGCTGCTTGGCCCTGAAGGGATTAAAGAACAGCTCCCCCAGCCGGGGCACCATGGAAGGGTGTAGTATATAATATAGATAATTCATGCTATATAGGAGTATAAAATATTATAAAGATCCGACATCTGCTTCTGACCATCATAAGCCAAAGGCAGAGTATTTTTTTATTCAAAACATTCTCGGACATCATCCAGATAAAATCAGGTTGTCCGCTGCTCTGGCCAGGAGCAAAGTCTATGCAAATATTTCCCGGACATCGTTCAGATAGCATCGAGTCTGTTGACTTGTGAATGGGACCTTCCTGGGCAATCAGCACCAATTTCCCAGGAATGCCAGGCACTCACCAGAGACTGCACCTGGACAGATTGCATCGAAATCGGTGACATCCCTGTTACATGTTGAAGAAAGTTACCCCGGAAAGCTTAGATGAGCCATTTGGATTTCTGGACTTTTGTATATGTTTGAATCTGTATAGTCCCAGTTATACATATGAAGGGACATGCAGTAGTCTGTTGTCATTTCTGCCTCAGGCAGAATAAATGGTATATATGCCAGCTGCGGGAAACAATCGGGGTGAACCACCACGGAGATGCTGACACTCTGTCAGACGATTCCAGGGTTCACCCAGTGCCAAGACCCGGGGTTGACACTGTCTTAGCTGTGGGTTTTTTTTTTTTCACAATTCTATTTTTGTTGTCGATCTAATAAATTTTTATGAATTTTTTTTTATCCATTTGGCTACCGATCTGATCATTTACAACATTGGCGTTGCCACAGCTTTGGTGTCACAGAGAGGGGAACACTGGGGCTGCCACTACTGTGGTGTCACAGATGGGGGAATGTTGGGGTTGCCACAGCTGCAGTGTCACAGAGAGGGGAATGTTGGGGCTGCTACTACTGTGTCTTCATAGACAGGGGAATGTTGGCTGTGCCACCAATGTGGTTTCAGAGAGATTTGAACATTGGGCAGCCACCACTGTTTTCTCATAAAGAGGGGATTCTCTTGTCTGCCAGTGTGTTGGTGTCACACAGAGGGGAATGTTTGGGGTGCCACCTCTGTGGCGTCACAGAGAGGGGGAATAGGGGTGTCACAGCTGTGTTCTCACAGAGACGGGAACACTGGGGCTGTAACTGCTTTGGTGTCATAGAGAGGAGAACGTTGTGGCTTCCACTATTGTGGTGTCACAGAGAAGGGATTTAGGGCTGCCACAACTGTAATCTCACAAAGAGTGGAAGATCAGGATTGTCACCGATGTCATGTCACAGAGAGGAGAACCCTGGGGATGCCATTGCCATTGTGTCATAGAGAGGGGGACACTGGGGCGGCCGCATCTGTGGAGTCACAGAGTGGAGAACGTTGGAATTGCCACCTTTATGGTGTCACAGAGACAAGAACGTTGGAATTGCTGTGGTACCTGGGTGAACTGTGTGTTGGGCTTGATTGAATATCTGAGGGTAGCCCAGGGGTAAAGGAAGGCTTGTTTTCAGTGTGCTTAATATGGAAAAAAAAAAGTGTAATGATCATGATATTGTTTGTCACTTTCCTAAATGCAGGGAAAGAGAGAAATGGCTCCAGGCAGGGAATGGATATATGAGGAATGCAGCAGGGACTTCAAGATGAAAATTGGTTTGGAACAACACAAAAGATTGGCACATGCATTAGTTAGAAATCAGGAAAGGGTTGCTTTTTCCCACCCAAAAGAGACTTCCAACTGATGACCCCACAAAAGATGCTGGACTAAAAAGGAGGAAGAACTACTGATAAGATTGGAGGCTCAGTTTGAGTGGAACAAAAGCATCAATCAACTCATTGCAGGACACAGATCAGAAGCAAGACAGATAAACAAATCAGGGACAAAAGGAGATTGCTGCCCAAGAAACCAGCTGAGGATGCAGATGAGGAACCTGGGATGAGTCATGAAACCAGGAGAGCAGCTGTGGGCCTGAGAACGGACTTGGACAAAGATCTTGGGAGGAGTCAGATGCCTGGCAGACCAGCTGCTGGAAGGAAAACAGATGCCAAGATGAGTCACCACCCTGATAAGGATAACAAACAGCTGGGAAACAGCAACTGCCAGAGGGAGGGGCAGCTGCAGGCCCATTATCTCAGAACCCTCAGGGAATGGCTATCAGCTGGGACAATCAACACCTTCCCTTGGGCATTCAAGCACTTCCTAGATGGCCAGGAGATGCAACAACAATCAATCAGCACATGAATGCTTCTGATGCCTTGAATCAATCAGCCAGGTAAGAACAGCAAGGAGAGATAAAAGAAAAATGGGGACCTAGGAAAAAGGATCAACAAGACCTTTTAAAAAGTGGAGGAAAAGAAGAGCAGTTAAGAAGAAAAGTCATTATTTTCACTTCCAGGACCTGTTCCATCTAGATAGGGGAAAGCTTGCTAAAATTATCCTGAATGACATAGAGTATTTGTCCTGTGAAATCCCTCTCAGTGAACTTTATTCAGTTTTTAAAGCCAGATGGGAAACACCTGGAATATCTGATAACCTTGGGAACTTCCAAATTAATGAGGAGGTCGACCATACTGTTTTCAGAGACTTAATTACAGCAAAAGGAATGGAGAAAAATATGCAGGAGATGAGCAAAAACTCAGCTCCCAGTCCGGGATAACTTTAAGAGACATTAAGAAGATGGATCCAGAGTACTCCCGGAGCAGGGAGATCTTCAGCTTATGGTTCACATCAGGAAAAATCCCGGACATGCTGAGGGATTGCAGGACTGTTTTGATTCCTTAGTCGACCAAACCAGAGCGCCTCTGGGGGATCGGCTGTCTGTCTCTGCCCCCAGACACGCTTAGGATGGTTCTTGCACGCTGGGCTTCAAAGGATGAGACTGGACGCCAGGTTTTTTCGGTCTTCAGTTTGTTTATTATCTCTTATCTAAAAAGTCCTTTTCCCTGCCTGAAGGATCTGACCAACACGGCAGCCAAAGGCACTCTGCCCACCCCTAAGGCGGCCGTATCTTTTATAACAAAAACTACGTATGTCATATTTACATTTTTTCCCCAATACCTATTATCTTCGTCATTAAGTACACCCTCATCCCAGACCAATCCACAGGTGCCAACACCACCCCAGAAGATGGAAGACAGGAAGAAGAAGGAAAAGCCTGGTGGCACACCCTGATTCCTCCATCTTGTCTCTACCACCCCCCTGTACCGAAACCCCAAAATTTGTAATTCACCCTATAATAATATCTTCCCTTCACCATTTACACCTGAGTGGCTCTCGCATGTTCCATTTCCTCATACATCGGTGGCACATCTCTAGATGGATCAAAATCAAGCCACCAAGTGCTTTTGGCAACATTCCAGGGCTCCCGAGCCCCCCAAGGGTTCTCTCGGTAGCTCTGGACATCAGGAGTGATGTGCTGAGCTCCCACATCTCCCCCTTCTGTTTGCACAAAAAGCACTTCCTTTGTAATCGAACGTACAATGCGCCGTACACTCAAAAGGATGCATGGTATGAAGATCATGAGAACTGCAAGAATTAACAAAATATAAAATCCTACCTTTAAAAGCTCTCTCCATATGGGAGAAAGATCAAAAAACTTTACCACATCATCAATCCATGATCCAGTGATCTCACCAAGTTTCTCTATACTGTCTTTTATCTTTTTGATGTTTTCTGTAATTGATTGTGAATGGGCTGAGAGATTCATGCAACACATCCCTGCAAATTCTTCACATCCATGTCCATGGGCAAGCAACAGATAATCGACCGCTGCCCTGTTTTGTAGAGTTGCCTGTCTTACACTGCTCACGTCTTTCAACATGTCACTCAGTGCAAGAGAGACTGACTGAGCATGTTTGCTCAACCAACAACCCATGTGGTCCAATTGAGTCAAGGCCACCCCCGACGCTGTCTGAGGTGAGAAAATTGCTGTCGCAATTCTCCTTGCCTTGTCCCAAGTGTACACTGTATCATCACAATTTGTGCTATAATGTTGTAATGTTCTTTTTTCTTTATGTTTTGACTTTTTTAGCATTTTTGAATCTGGTGACAACATTGAAATCTTTCCGATGCTGCATGGACCTCCCATTGCATTCGCAGGAACACCATACCAAATTCTGTCCCCGCAAATCAAAAACAATCCCTTTGGCAATTGCACTGGAACTTGGAGTGACCCTGTAGTTGTTACTGTGTTTTTGCACCAAGCTGATGCATTTTTATAATATTCATGATTCGGTGTGACATCAATGGTCTTATTTTTTGCCACATTTAAGATTCCGAATTGCATGCACAATTCCATTGTCATGGACCCAAAAATCTCCAATTCCTGAGGCTCAGTAGAATCCACAGGAAGAAGATGTGTCCAAGCATGCCACTCCGTCACAGGATCTTTAACAACCTGTGAGATTTTGACTGGAGCGTGCCCTGGAATTGGCCATTCGTCCACCGGCATCCCAATCATGCATGCCGAAAATGGACTCCCTGGTCTGGAGTGAGTTAGACAAATACTATCTAAATTCGCTGCTTGAGCTAAAGCTTCCCAGACATTCTTTTTTGGTTGTTTAACTGGCAAACTTGCTTCGTCATTTGAAGCAATTGATAACAAAATGGAACACATGAGAATTACAAACCTTATGATCCCATTCCCGTAACATAACATTGCCATTTCTTCCTCTCAAACCCTTTTTCTCCCCAAAGAAAGAAAAATCCCCAAAGTCTTTTATTCTTTTGTCTTCTCCAAACTGTTGTTTGTAACTTCAACTTCCTCTTCTGTCTGAGTACTCGTCTCTCTGCTTCCGGAACTGGTGCTTTCCTGCTCTTGCGTCCGGAACGGTTTCACGTGCCGCGCTGACACCCACTTCGGACCTCGCTCTGTGGAAACACAAGCAAAACCCTTGCCCCAAGTGATTAGTCTGAAAGGACCCTCTATTTGTCCTGACTCGGGGTTTCTGACCAAGACTAAAGGATTCTCCCTTAATCTTGCCTGAGAACTGTTCGAAAAATGTCTCAAGATGGGTGGATTGGGCTCTGAGGATGAGCTATTAAGAAAGTTCAACACATACAATGCTTTGTTTAACTTCATGTGAGGCGTGGCCTCCGGCTCACCCCTTTTCTGTCTGTCCAGAAGGGATTTCAGGGTATGATGTGTTCTTTCAATGATTGCCTGACCTGTGGGTGAATGTGGAATACCAAACGTGTGTTTGACACCCCACCTTTTCAAGAACTTGTCAAGCACCCTGCCTGTATATGTTGGACCATTATCTGTTTTTATCTCCTGAGGCACGCCTAACGATGCAAATGCTTGCAGGAAATGCCGACAAGCATGATCTGCTGTTTCCCCTGCATGTGCTGAAGCGAAAACTGCTCCCGAGAATGTATCTACTGAAACGTGAACATTTTTGAGCCTCCCGAATGATGGATATTTTGTGACATCTGCCTGCCATAGTTGAAGACTCTGCAGCCCTCGTGGATTGACTGCCCCTGTTGAAGCTGGCGGCTGCACAAGTTGACAGTCTGGACAAGCACTGATGATCTCCCTCGCCTGAGTTTTTGTGAGACGGAAGGATTCCATCAGCGCTTGTGCATTTTGATGAAAAAATGCATGACTTAGTTTTGCCTGCTCAAAAATGTCTGGGAGTGTCTGTGAAATGGGCATCGTCAACCTGTCTGCTCGAGCGTTCCCTTCCGCTAGAAATCCCGGAAGTGTTGTGTGAGCCCTGATGTGAGTGATGAAGTATTTATGTTCCCTGCTCTCTAGCAATGTTTTCATGCTTGCTAAGTATGAATATAAAACTTCATTGTTGGCTTCTTTCAAAAGCGAACCCTCCAATCGCCTGACCACACCCGCAACATATGCGGAATCTGTGACCAAGTTGAGGGGTTGCTTGAACAACTGAAACGCTCGAACGACTGCTGCCAATTCCACAATTTGCGGAGAGCCCTGAACCATCTTCACATTTGAGTCCCAGTCCCCTGTCTCTGAGTTCATCCAGGTGATTACTGACTTGTGTGTCTTTCCTGAGCCGTCTGTGAACACCGTGATCCCGTCCAGAGGTTCTTCGCTCATTCTTGGCTTCGCTCTGTAACATATCTGTGACTGCAGCACCCTATGTTGTGGGAAATGAATTGTGCAAGTCCCTGGAAAGGCTAACAATGCAATTAACAAGTCTTTTGATCTCTGCATCGCCCACTCGAAGTAGTCTTTCTTCAGAGGTAGATGAATGATTGAAAATTCTCTTCCTGTCATTGTCAGCAACCTTGTCCTCCCCTTCATGATGATCTGTGCTGCCATTTCTAAGTCTGTAAGAATTGTTTTTGAAGGCCTGTGAGGTAGAAAAATCCATTCTATGATTATCAAAGAGTCTTTCTGCGATGGATCCCATTGGAAGATTAAACCATGGAACTGTGTCTCCTTTCCCAACACTGCTAACTCAAAAGGCAGCGATTCAACGAATCGATGCGCTTGTCTCTTCTGAATGGCATCTGTGATTTTCTCCAACTCCCTTTTTGCTTCTCGTGTGAGTGTCCTGGGAGATCGAATGTCTGTGTCTCCTCTCAGGAGACCGAGCAAAGCTGGGATGTCACTGTTCGTGATTCCTAGAATCGGTCTCATCCAGTTGATTTCTCCTAGAAGTTGTTGCAAATCGTGTAAATTGTTGACTCTCGTGCTGACCTCCATTTTCTGGGGTCTTATTGTTCTCTCGGAGATCTTCCACCCTAGATACTTCCAAGGTGCGACCTCTTGGATCTTCGAAACACTAATTTCCAGACCTGCCTTCTGCACTTCTGCAATCACGCACTCACGAGCCTTTTGCAGCTCCTGTTGTGTTGACGCTGCAATGAGCAAATCATCCATATAATGAATGATCTTCACCTTTGGGAATTTCTTCCGCGCCGGTGACAAAGCTCGTGCCACGTACCATTGACAGATTGTCGGCGAGTTCTTCAGGCCTTGTGGAAGTACCACCCAATGGTATCGTTGCAGAGGTGCTTCCTTGTTGACACTTGGAACAGAAAAGGCAAGTCTCTTTGCGTCATCTGGATGGAGCGGAATGCTGAAGAAGCAATCTTTGAGGTCAATGACCACAAGTGGCCAGTCTCTGGGAATCATCGAAACTGATGGAAGTCCCAATTGGAGAGGTCCCATGTCCTCGACGACTTCATTGATCTTCCTGAGATCATGCAACAGCCTCCATTTTCCTGATAGTTTCTTCTTGATGACGAACACTGGAGAATTCCAAGGGCTGTTTGTTGGCTTGATGTGTCCCTTCTGCAATTGTTCTTGGACCAGGTTTCTCAGCGCACTCAATTTTTCTCGCCCAAGGGGCCACTGATCCACCCAAACTGGATCATCCGTTCTCCACGTCAGTTTCAGTGTGGTGAGTGCCGCAGTGACCCCGACTAAAAATCCACTTCGATCTTCGTGCCCCATTGTGCCAAAAGATCTCTTCCCCAAACGGTGATTGGCTTTTGCACAACAAAAGGACGAATGATCGCCGTCTTGTCTCCTGGTCCGGTGACAACGATGGAATTTTCACTTTGCAGACAAAGAGAAGCTCCCCCTATGCCTGAGAGAGTCCCCAAGGGTGCAATCAAGCTCCAATCACGGGGCCAAAAGATGTAGGATATTACTGTGACGTCTGCCCCGGTGTCCAACATTCCTCTGACCTCTATCGTTCTGTCTCCACAAGTCAGTTGACAAGTGAGCGTGGGTCGATCTCGGCCTATGTGCTTTATCCATGTAGCATGTATCTCAACATGTTCCTTCAGTGGAAACCCTTCCTCGTCGAAAATCGACATGACCTGTTTGATGGCGTGTGGTGGCAAGGCGAAAGCCCTTGCGACTTGGGTGTTTTCCGCCACGGTCAATGGTGGACGGAGAGCTTTTGCCAAAACTGTCAGTTCCGTGTTTTTGTCTGCTGAGACAACAGACGGATAAACAATGAGTCCAAGGGTACTACTTCTGTCCAATCCCACTATCAAAAAATCTTGCTTCTTGTGTGAATCCCCGCAGATACCTGTGGGTATCTCTGCGTGACTCTCGTCCAAGAAACACACTAATTTGGAAGCTGCCAATGTGCACTGTGCCCCTGGTGGGAGGAGGTCTGGGTCGCTGGGGAATCGGCTGAGGACTTTGCTGAGTGCATTTGCCTGGCGTTCTCCGATGATTGCCCTGTCTGCTCTTGGGCCATCGCCATCACTTGTGTCGTCGCGCGCTGGCGATTGTTCGCGCTGATTCTGGCGTTTCCCGGACGCGGTAGAGGATTTCCGTCCACGTCCATCTGGGAGTAACATTCATTCACAGCATGTCTTCCTTTTCTGCACCGTGCGCAGATTGGTTTTTGCAGCTTTGGTGCTTGCACTTGTATGTTCGCTTGTGGACAATTCTTCCTCATGTGCCCAAATGCTCCACACCTGTAACACTGTCCTCCCAATGGGTTGTTCTTTTTGATGACTGCATGAATTTCGTTCATTATTTCGCTCTTCTGTTGTTGGAGCATCTTTTCCAGCGTCTTCTCCTCTGACTGTTTTGCTAGATGTCCTTCCAGCTGTCTCTTTATCTGTTCTTCCCACTCTCCTTTCAACTCGTCCCTCACGATCGACGCAACATGCTGTGGCGTTCCCACTTTGCTGCAAGCCTCCACCATCTCTGCCAAGGATGGCCGTCCTGGCATTGCTGAGATGACCCGTTGGCAATCCGGGTTGGCACCGCCGTAGGCTAAACTTTCCATGAGTGGCTGCTTTACCTGTTCATCTACCACTTGTCGATCCACAGCTTGTGAGAGTCGATCTATATATGATGAAAATGATTCTGTGGGACCTTGCTTGATGGATGCGAATGGGGTATCTGGAACTCCTGCTGGTGGAATCTGCAGGATCGCTCTTCGCGCTGCTTCTTTGATGTCATTCAGCACTTGCCTCGGAAGTCGTGCTGCTTGTTCCGCTGGGTTGTCATTTGGAGGATCCCCTGCCAACTGTGCTACAGTGAGGTTCGCATTTGGTCCACCTTGATAACTGTTCCTCAATCCTTCGAGGTATCGTCGCCATCTTCTGTCCCAGATGAGATTCTCCGTGTCCGTGAGGATAATTGACACAAGGCTTCGGATGTCGTAAGGTGTAAATTCATAATTGTCGAATGTCCCCTTCAGCAGTTGTTTGAAGTACCGTGAGTTCAAGCCGTTGCTTTGAATGGCCTTTGCTAAATCTTTGACCACGTCGTGACCCAGCCTTTCCCACCTTGGGTTCTGTCCCTGTGCATCATACGTCACTGGCATCGTCAGATCTCCTGATCCTCTTAACAAACCCTTCTCCTTGGACAACTCCTTTCTGATATTTTTCCAATCTATTGGTCTCTTCGGTTGCCTTTCTTCTTCCTCTGGGAATTCCTCTTCTGGTAGTTCTGATGGCAACAGGTTGCACAGTGGAACCCTGGAAGTCATTGGTGATTCCTCGGTCCACATTCTTCGACTGGAGGTTTTTGGCCTCGCTCCCAAATCCGGAAAAGGAATTTCAAATTCTCGTGACTTCTTCTTCTTTTTCTTCACTGTATCAAATGATTGCAGAAAGCCTTTTGCTGCTTCTGCCATTGTAAACATCCATGCTGGAGTTCCCTCTGAAGCTGTGATTTGTATCATGTCTTCTCCTTCTTCTTCTTCTTCTTCCGCTTCTGATGATGTGTCTTCTAATTCTTGGAGCTCTGGAGTTGACTGAAAATCTGTTTGCTGCGTTGCTTTTTCCTTCTTTGTCGCTGTTTTCCTTTTGTATGTTGTTGGAAAAAACTGCTGCATTGTTATCGTTTTGCCACGAGATGGCGCTGTGACGCGACCGACCGGGTCTGGCATGTCCTGCACTGTGGTGTTCCCGCCACTAGGTGGCGCTGTGGCCCGCCTGGACGGCCGTAATGGCGTCCCGGACTCGATCGGCTCCTCAGCCGCTTCGGCTGAATGCAGCGTTTCTGACTTTTGGGACCGAGCTCGCACGGGTTTTGAATGAGCCAACAATGAAGCCTGAACACATGAACGTCCCTCAGGACTGGGAGAGGTTTGAATCGCAGGGTTTGGGGTCGGGGAAGCCGGAACTGGAGAGAGGGTGGAGCCCCGGGATGTGGAACCCCGCGCGCGGCCCCTCCTCGCCCGCAACGTCACAGGGGATCGGGCTCGCCCCCGACCGCGCTCCTTCCGCACTCTCTGCGCATGCGCGGGTTCGGGAATGCCCCCTGTCTCCCCTGAGCTGACGTCACTGTCCTCGTCCCGCTCCGCCTCTGATGACTCCTCCCCTGTATCTGTCCCTGACTCCCTCTCCTCCTCCTCTGACGCTGTATTCACGCCCCCTGCTCGCGCGTACAACCCCTGCCCCGCCTGTGCCTGCGTGCGCAGCGCAATCCGAGCGGACCGCCGCGGCTCGACTTCCGGGTCCTGCATCATCACGCGTATCCTACGTCTACCTACGGGTGCCGCTTGGAGCTCTGCAGTTGCTCCTCGCCCGTTGCCCGCGTCTGACGTGGACGCTGTATTTTGAGAGCCCTTCCCGGACGTCCCGCGGGTCCCGCCCTGCGCGCGCGTCTTTGGCACTGCGCCAGCTGAGGCTGCCGCTGTCGGTGTCGCGCTCACAGCCCCCGCGCCGAAACTCGCGTCCCCCACTGCCTCCGCGCTCCCCCCGCCGCTCGCCGCCGCCGCCGCCGCGCAGCCACGCTCGCCGCGAGAGAGCAATCCCCCCTCCCCCTCCGGTCCCCGTTCGCCCCCCCTTTTCGATTTGGACGCTTTTCCCGTCCCTTTCCCCTGCTGTTTTTGCGAGATGGGGGGGTCTGCCCCTACAGGGCGTTCTTGCCCCTCCAGTTCGCTAGATGAAAATCCTAATTCATCTGGGGTAAGGACCGTATTTGCGTCCAAATCGGAACCCGAACTCCCCGCTGTTTCTGGGGTTTCAGGGCGTTTTGGAGGCTTCCTGGGCTTTCGGGGTAGAGGGATAGAAGGCGGTAAAGCTATTTGCCACTCCCTCTCATCGGGAGCTATTTCCCGCTCCCTCTCATCGGGAGCTATTTCCCGCTCCCTTTCATCGGGAGCTATTTCTCCAGGGCTGGTCGGGACCAGAGACAATCTCTGCTTTGAGCTTTGCTCTCCTCCCCCCGCCCCTGTGGGATTCACAGTTAATGACCTTTTAGCTCTACTTCGGGATCTTGCCATAATTGCCTCTAACATGATCCTTGCTGGAGACAGTAACTTCAAGGCCTTTCCATCACCCTTCGTAGCCAAAAGATAAACATGTCTATTAACTTCTTGCCAGAAACCCGTTTCGAATAACACACGGGTTTCCAGATGTGGGTAATTAAGTCTCACCCACATCAATAAATCTTTGAGTGCTTTCTTAGAAATTC
Organism: Haemorhous mexicanus; assembly: GCF_027477595.1. Taxonomy (NCBI): domain Eukaryota; kingdom Metazoa; phylum Chordata; class Aves; order Passeriformes; family Fringillidae; genus Haemorhous; species Haemorhous mexicanus. The sequence goes on from NC_082356.1 coordinate 15,980,974, forward strand.
CCTTTGTGTTTGCCTCAGCCACACTTTGTAGTGCGGACAAAACCTCTATTTGTTCCTGGGAGTATGTTTTCCCCATGTTCTTAATTTTTGACCTTCTTACCGAATTCACGTCGTCAGAGCAGTCCGAAGGCTCCCGGTCTCTGTCCAGCAGGTCACAGGAGATGGGGTCGGAGGCGCCTTTCCAATCCCGGTCCGGGCTGTTCTGGTACGATTTTTCTTCGGCAGAGGTAGAGTGCGATGTCCTTTTTGGCCGCTGTTCCTTCGGATCCCTCTGGCTGTTTTCCCAAGGAGTTATCAGTGGTCTCCTGGGAACCCGTCCAACTCAGGGAGCTGCCCGCCAGCGAGACTGCTTGCTTAGCCGCAGTTCTTGATGGCCTTGCAGCACTGCCCTTGCAGCCCAGCTCTGTGGCCCACCTTTGTGGCCCACCTCTGTGGCCCACCCAGGGACCGCCAGGTCTGGGGGATCGGCTGTCTGTCTCTGCCCCCAGACACGCTTAGGATGGTTCTTGCACGCTGGGCTTCAAAGGATGAGACTGGACGCCAGGTTTTTTCGGTCTTCAGTTTGTTTATTATCTCTTATCTAAAAAGTCCTTTTCCCTGCCTGAAGGATCTGACCAACACGGCAGCCAAAGGCACTCTGCCCACCCCTAAGGCGGCCGTATCTTTTATAACAAAAACTACGTATGTCATATTTACATTTTTTCCCCAATACCTATTATCTTCGTCATTAAGTACACCCTCATCCCAGACCAATCCACAGGTGCCAACACCACCCCAGAAGATGGAAGACAGGAAGAAGAAGGAAAAGCCTGGTGGCACACCCTGATTCCTCCATCTTGTCTCTACCACCCCCCTGTACCGAAACCCCAAAATTTGTAATTCACCCTATAATAATATCTTCCCTTCACCATTTACACCTGAGTGGCTCTCGCATGTTCCATTTCCTCATACATCGGTGGCACATCTCTAGATGGATCAAAATCAAGCCACCAAGTGCTTTTGGCAACATTCCAGGGCTCCCGAGCCCCCCAAGGGTTCTCTCGGTAGCTCTGGACATCAGGAGTGATGTGCTGAGCTCCCACAAGCGCCTAAAGGACATTAACAACTGGAGAACCATCCCGATCAGTTCCATCTTGCTAAGACTGTTCTCCAGGATTTTAACAGCCAAACCGACCGAGGCTTGCCCCTCAACCCAAGGCAAAGAGGGTTGAGGGGCAAGAGCATAAGAGCGATGGGATGCTCTGAAAACCTGAAACTCCTGTAAACCATAATTCGGTCAGCAAAAGGAGAACAGAAACCCCTGGGTGTTGTATTTGTGGACATCGCCAAGGCTTTTGCCACCGTAAGCCAGCAGCACATTCTACATGCCCTACAGGAAAGGGAAGTAGATTCCCACATCAGCAATTTGGTGCACAATATTGTGAAAAATGTTTTTGTGATTTGTGTCAATCAGCAATGGAATCAGCAAATGCTTGTATCTGCTGAGTCGAAAATGGATGCATTCCTCGGGATAGACACAAAGAAGGGTTTTGAAACTTTCTATAGCCAAATAAAGCTTGGAAATAGGGGAAGGATGGTAAAGCAAAGAGATGAGGTAGCAAGATGACTGATGCTTAGAATAAAATAGAGGAAGTTGTGGTAAAGCTATGGGGACTGCAATGCGACTAAATGCTTCTGTATAATATAAAGCTTAACAAAATCATGTAGCAGATGCCAGTAAAGGGGCCTCCCTCCAGACGAGCACAAGAAGGACAGGAAAGCAACAAGCACCTGGAAAGATTATGAAATTGCTGATTCCAGCTAATTGATATTTACTAATTTGTACTAACCAAGCACATTGGAAAATGCTTTGTAGGCTTAAAAACAGTCTATATACTTCACTGAATTTGTAAGTGGTGTGTGCTGTGAGTGAGCAGTGACTCCCAGGCCATCCAGCACTGCTTGTTCGCCTTCCTCAAATAAAAGGTATAGAAATAAAATTTGTATTGACTACTGAAATTTTATGTATCAGTATGATCCTTGTCACATGCCTGCACTCCCAGTATGGTCCCAGCATAATCCCAGTTACTTTCAATCACTCCCCGTATGGTCCCAGTTGCCTCCAGCTACATCAAGCCAGTCAGTGCCACTATGATGCCGTTTGCTCCCAGCGTGCTCCCAGAGTGGGCCCAGTTGCTCCCAGTCACCCTCAGTCTCGGGATGATGTGCATGGTGTGTTCCCAGTCACTCTCAGACACTGCCAGTGTTAATCCAGTCACTCCCAGTATGATCCAGAGATGATCCTAGTGTTGTAAATGATCAAATCGGCAGCCAAATTTATAATAAATTTTAACAAGGATTTATTAGATTGTTAACAAAAATAGAATTTTGAAAAACCACCACATCTAAGGCAGTGTCAACCCCAGGTGTCGTCGCTGGGTGAACTGAGATCCGACCAACAAAGTGTCAGCGTCTCCCCAGTGGTTCACCCGGACTGCTTCATGCAGCTAGCTTATATACAGTTTATTCTGCCTGAGGCAGAAATGACCGAGTGTTCCTTTGTGTCCCTTCACATCTAGAGCTGGGGCTTTACATGTGCAGAAATATGCAAAAGTCAGTCCAGATGTCTGGATGGTTGTCTGAATTCTTTGGAAGAGCCTGCATTCACATGTAGCAGAGTGGCGCCGACCAATCTTCCCAGGTGCAGGTCCTCGTGAGTGCCTTAGACATTTCAGGGAAGTCAGCAATCATGGCCCGGGAAGGTTTCATTCATACGTTAATAGACTTGATATTATCTTAACGTTGTCCAGGAACTAATTGAATAGAAATAAGACTCTGCTCCCGCCAGGGTGGTCAAAGCCATAACTTGGATTTTACAGTATTTTATACACATATATAGCATGAATTATCTCTGCCATATGCTATACTAGTGTGGTCCCAGTTGCTGCCAGTATGAACCAGTTGTGCCCCACATGGTTCCACTCGCTCCCTTTCACCCTGACTTTTGTTCCAGTCTCTCCCAGTCTTTCCCAGTGTATCCCAGTTCCTTCCAGCATATTCCCAGTCACTTCCAGCATGATTCCATTTCATCCCAGTAGAAGCCCAGTTGCTTCCAATGACCCCCAGCGTGTACCCAGTCACTCCCAGTTTCTCCCACTTGCTCCTGGCATGATCCCAGTTGCTCACAGCTACTCCTGGTCACATGGAGCATGATCCCACTTGCATCCAGTATATCCCATTTGCCTCCAACAAGGTCTCAATTGCACTCCATGGGCTCCTCCTCAGTCCCAGTATGAGCCCACTCTGATCTCGGTATGATCCCAGTATGATCTGATTAACCTCATTGTGATCACAGTCTCCCCTGGCCTGGGTCCAGCTGCTCCCAGGATGATCCCAGTATGATGTCAGTACAATCCCAGTCACTGCCCATATGATCCCAGTAGGATCCCAGTACAGCCCAATCCCTCCCGGTGATGCCACTCCTGGGATCACCCAGCCCTCCCGGAATTTGCCCCTCCTGGATGTCCTGAATAGAGCCCCAAGGGCTGGAAGTCCCCAGCCAGGGTCCCCAGCAAGCCCCAGTTTGGATGTGCAGCCCCCAGTTTCCCCAGTTTGCCTCTCCTTTTCCCCAGGTCGGGTTCCCCCTGCCCCCAGCGGGTGGGAACAGACGAGAGCCCTGCTCCAACCTGTCCCAGCTCCATCCCCAGTCCTCCCGCGGGCTGCGAGGGCTTTGGAACAGGGCACGGAGGGTGTCACTGCTCCTGGGGGAGGAGGAGGAGGAAAGAAGAAGGAAAGCCAGAAGGGATGAAAATAGGAGAAGGAGGTGGGCTTAGGGAGGATGTGGAGAAGGGATGGAAGAGGAGGAGCGGGCCGAAGAGGAAGAAGAGAGACCAACAAGGATCAGAGAAAGCAGAAAGAACCACAAGGTCAAGCACTTCCTGAATTTGCAGCCCCCACCCATGGGATCATCAAGCCCCCATCCCGCAGGTGACCGGGGAGGGGGAGCTTGGCCCAGGTATCCTGGGGGGTGTCTGGGTTGGATTGCTTTGGGGGGGATGTTTGGAAAATATAGAACTCCAAAGCTGAGTGGAAAACACTGAGGGATCCAGGAGGTGGCTGCCAGCAGAGGCAGCCTGGAGGAGCAGAGCTCTGTGTCCCCAGGAGCCCAAAGTGGGGACCCAGAGAGGGGGCAACAGCCTGGAGAGGGGCAGAGGGGACTCCTTGGATCCCCTGCACCCCAAAGCAGAGAATAAGGAGAGAAGGTACCCTAGGATCCCAAAACCCCCCCAGCATCCCTTAATGGGGAAATGGAAAAGGGGGAACTTTTTGATTCTTGGGACTGGCAGTAGCCTGGGGAGAGCAGGGACCAAGTAGAAAGGGGTGTCACGATCCGTCCCTACGGGTGGGTTTTGTGATGGTTCGTAAGGGATCTCAGGGTGCAAAAACCAACACGGTACAAGGGGGTTTGCAATTATGATCAAAACAAATGCACCTTTATTGAATGACCACAGCAAAATGCGTTTGAGGGATTAAGAGAGAGAAAAAGATAGAGAAAGAGAGAGAGAGAGAGAGAAAGAGGAGAATATAGCTACCAAACGTAGAGACGAAGTCGTTGGGTCCAGTCCAGTCGAGGATCTGCCTGTTACACTGGGGAGATCTCAGAGATGCAGTCCATCTTGGCTCCAATTATTCACTTGTCAATGGGGGGAAGGGGGATTATTTAGAAACTGAATCTATTGTAAAAAGAATGGTATTTGGAAAAGGGTACACACAGTCCATATCTCAGTGGGCAAGGGCCATTGTTTTCGTGGTCCAATGCCCGCACCTGCAGCATCCATCTTGCTTTGGTCAGCTTGCCTACCCCCATGCAGCTCCCCCGGGCTGGGGTCTTCAGTCTCAGTCTTTGGGGAGTGCCAGGGAGGCCTTTTCACATGGGGATTTCATGTCTCAGGTTTTTTCTCAGGTGGAGAGGCTTCTGTCATCTCAGTTTGTCTGTCACGGTGGTTGCCACCAAGCAAGAGGGGTCTTCTGTGGGGGACCAGCCAAAACTCAGGAGAAGTCCAGACAGGCCAAGACGTGGGACAGCTTCCGAGGCTATTGTTGCAAAAAAAGGGCACAGTGCCCCCTTCTTCTCATTGGGCTCAGTATAGCATGCAGAAAACACACCTGTGAAAACAATAACTTAGCAATGCACTCAGGCCTCAGAGCCTTGGTGTAACTTTCTCCTACAAATCCAAAGATTTTAGACAGGGGGGGTCTTCTCAGTGGTCTCTCAATGACAGCTGTGAGGCAAATTGAAGGATATTTCAGCCAGACTCTCACAAGGGGACCCCCAATACAAGCGTGACCCGCAGCAACTGGGACAGAGGGCAACTCTTGAACACCAGAGGGCAGAGACCAGAGACAGGGAACGCCTGGGAGGTATTTTCAGGGCTGAATCTTGGTGTTTGGGAGGTTTTATGGAGCCCAGATGGCTGGTGACTTCTAGAGATGGACTTGGGCAGAGGGACCTTCAATCTCCGTGTACTCAGCCCTTGTTCTCCTCAAACCAGGATTTTCCATTCCCAATTGTTGGTGGCATCGAGGAGAAGGCTGTGAAGAAGACAAAGATTCCTGGTTGTGGGATGTAGCTGGGGGTGTGTCATCAATTCCCATCTGTTAGAAGTGGGGCAGGTATCATCTGTTAATTGAGCAGTGTTCTTTATCTCTTCTACAACCAATCCTCCCTCTGGGAAAGATCTTCTCTTAATGGCCCATTGAATGTCAGGGCATGACTGATAAAAATTCCATCATGCCATTGTGAGATGCTCCATCCAGGGGGAGGAGCCAAGCTATCCTACCTGGATATAAGCTGTCTTGGCACACCACAGCCAGCTTTTTCCAACTAGATTCTCAAAGAAGCAGATTTCTTCTCCACAGACTTCCCAGAGAAACACGAGGCCAAACACCACCACCACTGGACCTTCAGAGGAAAACTCCACCCTTCTAGAGGATCCCAACAGAACCACATCTGTCACTGCAGGAGCTCTGAAGCCACGATTGAATAGGACTGCTACCAGCACCCTGACCCACAGGGTGGCACAACATATTCTGACGTGGTGAGTGGGGTTTTTTTGTACAACTGCATTTTTATTTTTAACATTTTTTCTAGTCAATAACTGTTCTTCCTACTCCGTATTTTTTGCCTGGGACACCCTTAAGTTCAAAATTATAATAATTTGGAGGGGGAAGGTTTGCATTTTCCATTTCAAGGGAGGCTCTTGCCTTCCTTAGCAGACACCTGTTGTTTCAAACCAAGACAATGCTCCAGGACACCAAGGCCAGTGAGGAGGAAGTCTGTGCCCCTTTCCCCCTCTCCCCTGCTCCATCTCCCAACCCAGCATGGCCCCCAGCTGCTGGACAACCCCTCTGCCAACGCCGTCCTGATGGGGATGCATTGGGGGGATGTCCTTCCCCTTCCCTGTGGCAGAGAGGCAAATCCCATTTTGTCCTTGTCCTTCCTCCTCCAGAAAAGAAGCTGAGGATGGAGACCAGAGAGGACAAATCCCCAACACAGAACCTCATGGAAGAGGCCATTCTGAGCAGCTCTACTGTGCAGGAATCCATTGGGGAGGAAAAGCCCCAGAGGTCCCGCAGGAGGAGGGGCTCCAAACCCAGCCCAGGATGCTCTGAGGAGCAAAGACCCACCCCATGCCAGGAAGGTGGACAGAGACAGAGCATCAGCCAGTGCTCAGAGGTGGTGGACCATGAGCAGCTTCACGATGGGGAGAAGCCCTGCAAGTGCTTGGAGTGTGGGAAGAGCTTCAGCCGGAGAAATCACCTGATGCGCCACCAGATGATCCACTCTGGGGAATGGCCCTACAAGTGTGGGGAGTGTGGGAAGGGCTTTAGCTGCAGCTCTGACCTCAGTGTCCACCAGAGGATCCACACCGGAGAACGGCCCTATGAGTGTCCTGAGTGTCAGAAGACGTTTCGAATCAGCTCTCATCTCATCCTGCACCAGCGGATTCACACAGAGGAGAGGCCCTTCCGCTGCCCCGACTGTGGGAAGGGCTTTAAGCAAAACTCACACCTTGTCATCCACCAACGCATCCATGCCAGGGAGAGACCCTACGAGTGTTTTGAGTGTGGGAAGAGGTTTCAGACCAGCTCCCATCTCCTCCTGCATGAGCGGATTCACACTGAGGAGAGGCCCTTCCGCTGCCCCGACTGCGGGAAAGGCTTCAAGCAAAACTCCCACCTCGTCACCCACCGGCGCATCCACACTGGGGAGAGGCCCTACGAGTGCTGCAAGTGTGGAAAGAGCTTCACCCGGAGCTCTCATTTGACCGAACACGTACGGAGGCACCAGTAAGGGAAGCCCTGCAAATGCCCTGACTGCAGGAAGAGCTTTGTGCACTGCTCCAGTTTCATTCCCCATTGGAGGAGCCACATTGGGAAGAATCCTGGTGACCCATGTTCTTTGTCATCCATGCTGGGAAGACACATGTCCCTTTTCCTGCCCTCGTCAATGACATGATGTGGGTCCAAAATATGATGGTCTGGCCATGGCTGTGTCATTACATTCAGTTCCACCCCAGGTCATTGCCAGGTGCAGGAAAGGGACTCTCTCTCTCCCCAGAGGAGAAGGCTGTCCTTTCCAGGCAGGAGGGAGGATGTGGCTGGGAAGAGACAGTCTGTGGTGTTGTAGTTTTCCCAGCAAATAGTTTTTTTATCCCTTCTGTTATCAGTGTTATTGCTGTTCCTGTTTGTTCCCTATCTGGTTGCTGTTCCCAGTAAATTGTTCTTATCTCAGCCCAGTATCTTTGTCTTTTGTGCTTTCCATGGGAGTCAAGAGGGCAGTGAGCAACAGCTCGGTTTTAGTGGGAACAGGAAATTGGGGAATCCCATTCCTAAACCCCAGCCCTTGGAGACCAAGCATCCCAGCTGGTCCCAGCCCTGGTGGCCATGGCAATAGCCTTTGGAGTGAGCCCCTGGCAGGGGCTGTGGGAACCTCTTCCCTCTGGTGCCCAGAGACAGGACTGGAGGGAACGGCTGCAGCTGAGTCGGGGCAGCCTTAGGTTGGATCTCAGAAAAAAGGTTTTTCCCCGGACATTGCTCGGGCACTGCCCAGGCTCCCCAGGGAAGGGTCCCAGCTGGAGGGCTTTTTGAGCTCCAGCAGCATTTGGACAGTGCTGCCAGGCCCAGGCTGGGATTGTTGGGGTGTCCTGTGCAGGGCCAGCAGTTGGACTCGAGGATCCTGATGGGTCCCAACTCAGCCAGGTCTGTGGGATCCCATTACCCTGGGAATGGCACTGCAAATGGCTGCCATGGCAACGGACTCGGGCTCCAAGCCTGAGCTGGTGTCCATGGCAACCACCCCTGCCATGGGATCTCCATGAAGCTGCCAGGGGACTGACCATAACAACAGAGAGGCTGGTGATGGTTGCCATGGAAACTGACCATTGCAGTGGAGCCTGGTGATGGCTGCCTTCTAAGGAACCAAGTTGCCACAGGCACTCAGAGGAGTTCCATGGGGACATTCCAAGAATCTCCAGGCTGTTCAAGAGCTGGAATGTCATACACAGAGACAGGGGCTCCATGGAGACTTCCCAGGGCTTTCTGGGGATGGTAAAGAGCCCTGTGGTCAGACGCAGTCACAGCCACTCCATGGTGACATCCCAGGGATCTTGGGCTGCAAAGGCACTGATCTGTCACAGGCACTCAAAGGAGCTCCATGGTGACATGCCAGGAGACCCCAGGCTGCCAAAGAGCTGGAATGTCCCAGACACTCCCAGGGGTTCCTGTCATGAGCAGAGTGGGAGCTTCAGGCAAAAGCTTTTGTTTCTTCACTGCAGAAACTCCTGCTGAGTCATGAGGTGAAGAAATGACACCCAGCAGCCACCCAGAACCCCAGTAACCTGCAGAACCCCTAGACTTCTAAAATTCATTCTAGTAGACAAGAGACTGGGAGTGGCTGGATCCAATCCCTGCCCCTGACTTTGTCAAACGTGTAAAAGTTTGGACAGGTGGAAATGAACTTTAATGCAACTTGTCCCTCAGGATTAATGATGGAATACCAGACAGATTTCTAGAAATAAAGCTCTGATTGATTCTGATTATGATTAGACAGAAAGATCTTGCTCAGAGTTCTTTCCTCCACAGCATAGGAGCTCTAACATTTAGAATATTCTGCTCTAGGAAGCAATTTTGAAGTCACCGGGGCCTTGCTGGAGTTGTTGTAGCCCATTGCAGGCAGAGCCCCCAGCTCCAGCAGGAACTGCCTTTCCTGTGCCATGAGCAGGGCAGGTCCTGCTGCAGGAAAAGCCCCAGGCCAGCCCCAACACAGGGAAGGCCTCGGGCACAAGTGCAGAGTGCGGTGCTTGGGGCTGTGCCAGGCAGAGCCTGAGGCACCAAAGGCACCTTGGCAGCAGCAGCTGCTTGCAGGGCATGGCCAGAAGCCACCCTTGGCAACCCAGCCCGGTGGCCACTGCAGTGCTGCTGCTTCAGGGCTCCTTTCTGCCTGGGCTCTGAAAAGTCACTTGTGCTCCAGGAGCCTGACTGGGAAGCAATTGGCCCCAGCACCTTGAGGACAAGATATTAATGGCAAAACTCTTCATGCCAGGAGAGACAAGGCAGGGGCAGAGGAAAGGGGAGAACGAGGCCCAGGGAACAGGGCTGCCATGGTGATGGCTGTGAGGTCACTGCCACTGCAGCAGCCTGGCTGCCCTCAGCAGACATTCTGGCCAGAAGCCTTGTGAGGTCACCCAGCACAGCAGAGAACCTGCACAAAAGGAATTCCACCCTTGGAAGGGGATGGGGTTTCGCTATGTCAGGTTGCACAAAGCTTCTGCTCCTGGACAATTCCTGGGGTGGGGCATCCACTTCTGTGGAAAAACAGTTGCAGTTTTGTTCCACTCTCATCATTGTAAAATATTTCCTCCTTCTAACAAATGTAAATCCAGCCTCATTCACTTTAGACATATGGACCCTTGTTCTGCCAATGGAAGACTGGGGTGAAAATACCTTTGACCACTATTTTTCCATTTTCACAGACCTTGGAGAGTACCCAGAAGTCTCCCAAGATGGGCTTTAGAGGCCTTATCACATTACCAGCAGGTAGAGTCTGCGGGCTCTGGGCTCAGTAGGGTGGAGACTGAGGACAGCACAGGAGTAGCCTGGGAGGGGCTGAAGGGTGGTTTCAGAGAGGCTGGAGCTTTTCTTCATAGAGGATATAGGCATGAGAAGGAAATAATGGCAGCAAGGGCAGCTGGGGAGGCCCAGACTGGGCACTAGCAGAAAGGAATTTCCCTCCCAGGGCAGGGCTGTGGTGCAACACAGCACCCAGCAGAAGCCTGGAGCAGCCCAAGGCTTTGTGTGGCCAGGCGGAGGCAGGCAGGAGGCAGAGCTGTCAGCAGAGGAAGGGGCCAGCCAGGTGGGACAGAGGGGGATGACGACAGCCTGCAGGGACAGAGGTGTAGGTTTGCTCAGCATCAGAGACACCCTTCTCTTCGTTGTCTGTAGGAGTGGCGGGGGATAGGACGGTCAGGACGGATGGATACAAGAGATGTCTGAAGCCAGGTCGTGGAACTTGCGGCTCATTGCAACGGGCGTGGGTGCAGGGGCCCTGCTTGGAGCTGCCAGCTGCAGCTCGGAGCAGGCCTGAGAGAAGTAAAGAGAGTAGTAAAGAGAGAGAAGGCAGGATCATGGTAAAGAGGATGAGAGAGCGAGGTTCCCATTATAATACAATAAATCTTCTGTGTTGAATATTCTAATCCTCACTAACCAATCTAATACAAGATACAAATATTATAATATTTACATACCGCCTATAAGAATAATTACCATACTCTGTTACATTTTAAACCCTAAAAACTACTCTTTGGGCCCCTTCTGCTAAACTAGCAGGGTCTGCTCTGACCCTTGCACCTGTCTGCAATCAGAGGGTATTGTTTCATCAAAAGGGGATTACCTTCAGCTGGCCACACCATTGTTTTCCAGTTGTTCAGTAATGAAGGTATCTCAAAGCTTGCTTTCATTTCAATCTTGCTTATAGTTTCTACATTCTCAGAATCTTTTGCCAGACAGTCATATTTATAAGGCTTTCCTGTTTCATCTTCCCCAACAGATGTCCCCACCTCTCATCACTGCCACCAGTGTTCCGCCCTACCTGCAATCTGGGGACACTTTCTCAGTGCTGTCCTTCAATCGGACCCATGAACCCTTTAAAAAAACTTCTGTGTTTTAATCTGACTTTATTTTTTGAGAAGGTTTTGAGCACACTCTGAGGGACTGATGAGTCAGATGCAAACAGCATAAAAAGCCCCAGAGGGTCATTCAAGTCCTTGTGCTGTGTCTGTGCTGCTGAGCTGGGCCAGGCTTCTGGCCCAGAGGCAGCTCCTGGCAAGGGCAGTGCTGCAGAGAGACAGCTCTGGCCAGGAGCAACTCCTGTGCACAGCCCAGCAGGGCTGGGGCACGACCAGGGCACCTCAGGGACACCAGCAGGGCACAGACAGAGCTCACAGGGGCTCAGCACTGGCAGGGGCTGTGGGATGTCCCCGAGGGGGCTGTGTCACAGCGGCACCTCTGTGGCTGTGTCATAGAGGCACAGAGCAGCTGTGATGTCAGCAAGGGCCTGTGTGACAGCACAGAGTTTGTTGTGTGAGGTCACAGATTGGGCTATGACATCACAGAGTTTATTGTGTGAGGTCATTGAGCAGCAAGAGCATCATAGAGGGGTCTCTGTGACATCACAGAGCAAGCTGTGACATCATGGCATGGCTGTATGACTTCAGAGAGCAGGCTGGGAGATCAAAGTGTGTGCAGTGACATTACAGAGTGGCAGTATGACATCACAGAGAGGGTTGTGTGACATCACTGAGGGGGTTGTGACATCACAGAGGTGGTTATGACATCATAGAGTTTGAGGACATACTGCAGACTCTACCATCATGGAGGGTGTCTCTGTGACATCAGAGAGTGGGTTGTGGCATCACTGCGTGTCTGAGTAAAATCACAGAACAGGCTGTGACATCACAGAACAGACAGTGACATCACGGGGTGACTTTGTGACATCACAAAGTATCCTCTGCATACATCACAGTGCAGCTGAATGACATCACAGAGTGATATCCCAGTGTAAAATAAAATGAAACCACAGGGGCTAGCTTCTTAGCCGGATAGCTGGTCCCTCGTAGGGAAAGTGCCCCAGGCAAGCAGTCTCAAGGCCGGATACCTCAGCTCTCTGGAGGCTGGGGTGCCCTAGGCCAAACTGCAGCTCAGCCGTGGCCCCTAGCAAGCTTAGTGATTGTCAGCTCTTAGTGAAAATCAGCTCTTTTATGATTTCAGCTCTTAGCTTGCTCGTAGGGGCTGTGGCTGGCTGGGGCTTCTGGAAGGCAGACGAAAAGAGAGAGAAGAAGGCAGCCAAGAGTTCCACAATGGTTTATTCTGAGGGTCTCAGGAAGGGTCTTGAGGCTTCTCTTCCAAAGAAATGGGCCAAGACAGCCTCTTTTATAGGGTTAGGGAGGATTGAAAATTGACCAATTGTAAGGGTTAGGGAAACTAGCCTATGGGGTCACAGAGAGATAAGCAGGCCTGGAGGACCAGAGTGAGGACTCCTGGTTCAATTCCTATGACTCAGCAAATACCTATCTCTAAACATCCATCCACGGAGCCGTAGCCGGCCCTGCGCCTGCTACATCCCAGCATTGGCTCTGTGACAACACAAGGGGGATTTGTGGCCTCCCAGAGTGGGCTGTGAAATCACAGGAGGCTGTGTGACATCGAAGGTGGCTGTGTGACATGACAGGGGACTGTGTGATATCACGAGAGGACTTTGTGACATCCCAGTGTGGGCCGTGACATCGCAGGAGGCTGTGTGACATCACAGGGGCTGTGTGACATTAGAGGGGCTGTGTGAGGTCATTGGGGAGGTGACTCTGCCCTGGCCCCCATCACAGTTCCCCCCAGAGCAGTCCTACGCTGCTTATGGTCAGCAGGGTCTCCTGTCCCCCCGGGTCTCCCCGCCCCCAGCGCCACAGCCACCCCCAGAGGATGTTCCACAAGATTGATCCCAGAGCCTGACATGGGGACAGGGGGCCAAGGCCATAGGGGGTGGGACATGGGGACAGGGATCCCCCAGCAATGTCCCCGTGTCCCCCAAGGGTCAGAGCCTGGGCCAGGGTTCCTTCACCCTGTTACGAATGAGGGGCTGAGAGCGCTTAAAAAATCTCCAGCAAGGGATCTGCAAAAAACAGATTTAATATTAAGCAACAGCACCATAGAGTTCCTTGGCAAGAGTCACTCTGCTCCTGACTGGACACTTCAGGCACACCAAGGACAAAGCAACCACAAAACCCAAAAAAATCCAGGCAATGAAGCCAGAAATGAACCAAGAACTATCTGTGTTTGTGTGCCTGTGTGTGTTCTGAAAGGACAGTGAGGACGAGGATAAAAGGAATATGGCCCCAAAAGGTAAACTGTGCTCAAACTTAACAGGACTTGACTGATACCTTAGACTTCAGCATTTAGCAAAAGAACAGCCCTTAACAGTATTTAACCTTACTTATAACCAAGGACTTAATGATTTCACAGTGGAAGAACACTTCACAATATTCAACTTAGCTTATATTAAACTTCACAGCTTAGAAAAAGAACAATTCTTTGCAGCATTTAACTTAGCTTACAGCTTGTGACTCAGCCTTACTTACAGGCCTGACTGGCTCAACTATCCAAGGCACTCAAACCCCTCAGAGAACAGCATTTCTGACACATTTCCCTGAGCACAGGCACTCCTGTGTGCACACAGACACCAAGAGTCAGTGCAAGGCACCTGTTAGAAATTCCCCTGAGGGCAGGGAAATGCCCCCTGAGGATGCTTTGGCATCTCCCCAGCGGACAAAGGGCTGAGGCTGGAGGAGTGGGGGGGATCAGCCCAGGCTCTGTCGTTGTTTGGGGATCCCCCTAGTGCAGCAAACGGGAGAGTTCCCAGCTGGGAGAGGCCCCACTCAGAGGGAGGTGGCTGGCCCAGGAGAGCTCCAAGGGGCTCCTTTTGGAGCACTGTTTGTAGGGCCCCAAGAGAGGGGCTTCAGTCACAGCAATGGTTCATCCTGGCCGCACTTGGCATCAGCAGCTTCCTTTGGCAGTGTGAGAACAGGGATGTTGTGCCACGGAGGGAACAAAAACAGCTCCCAGGGCTGCTCCTAAAGAAACCAGGAGCTGGTTGGGCAGCAGCAGTGCCTGAAGCAGATTGTGTTTGTGATGAGCTGCAGAGGAGCTGAGCCCAGGGGCTGTTGGCCAAGGCCAAGGCCCACAGAGCATTTCTCAGCTGGCAGGGCGGCCTGAGAAGGGGAGGCGGGAATGCACCAGCACAGGGCCCATGGAATGTAGGGACCATTGTGACACTGTGGGGCCTTGTGACACCAAGGGACCATTGTGACACTCTGGGGACACATGGAATCATAGAGACCACTGTGAAATTGCTGGGCCTCGTGGAACCAAGGGGACTGTATCGATGCTGTGTGACTCCATGGAATGTGGGGATCACTGTGACACTGAGAGGCCCCATCAAACCAAGGGTCTGTTGTGATACTGTGGGGCTTCATGAAACTGTGGAGACCATTATGGCACTTTAGGGTGTCATGGAACCAATGGGCCATTGTGACACTGTGAGACTCCATGGAATTAAAGGTCCATTGTGACATTGCAAGGCCTCATGGAACCTTGGAACAATGGAAAGACCATAAAGACACTTCACAGCCTCATGGAACTAGGCAGGTGGGTTGACACTGAGGGGACTCATGCAATCATGGAGACCACTGTGACACTACGAGGCCCCAAGGAATAAGCAAAGCATTGTGACACTGTGGGCTACCATGGAACCAAGGAGACCATTGTGACACTGTGGGGCCTCGAGAATCCAAGAGGCCTTTGTGACACTGCAAGGCTGCATGGAAACAAGGGGCCATTGTGACACCTCAGGGCCATCTGTCATCAGTGTTCCATTGTGACACTAAGGAACCAAGGGGGACTATTGTGACACTGCAGGGCTTCATGGAACCAATGCTCCAGGGTGACACAGAGAGGCTGCCTGTAATCAATGGTCCATTGTGACACTGTGGAGCCAAAGGAGACCATTGTGACACCACAAATCCCCATGGTCCAAAGGTCCATTGTGACATTGCAGGGCTCACAAACAGAGGAGTCACATTACATTGTGGGACCTGTGGAACCACTGAGACCATTGTGACACTGCAAGACCTCATGGAATCGTTGGGAACATTGTGACACTGCAGGGTATTAAGGAACCTGGGGGCTGTTGTGAGACTGTGGGAGCCCATGGAACCAAGGCACCCTTGTGACACCTCAGGGCCCCATAAAACCAAGGGAACATGGAACAGGTCTGGCTGGTTTGGCCTCCCGTGGGCCACCTGACTGGTCCAGTTGACCTTGGCATGTTGAGGGTCTCTTCCCATCTGCTGCTAAAACACTGGGGCTCCGTGCTTTCCTTCCTATGGAAAAGAACTGTCCTTCTCCTCCAGGCACCCATGAACAGAACTGGGATTCCACCACCATATTTCCTTATATCCAAAGATTGTTCCCATAGCAATAGTGCCAGGACAAGTCTTTCTGGCAGTGGTTTCACAAGGGTCACCTCTCATTTGTCCCCAAAATCCTGCAGAAGGCTCCGTGCTTTACTTCCTATGGAAAGGAACTGTTCTTCTTGTCCAGGCACCCATGGCCAAATTTGAATTTCATCTCCAACATTGCCTGCTGTGACAGACTGGAGGAGATTGTTAGCTTGAAATATTTCACGTGTGGGGGAGGAAGGGGCAGGTCCAGCCTTGCCCTGCCCTGTGACCCCAGCACTGCCCTGCCCTGGAACTCCAATCCCCCAGAACCTCCATGCCAGCCCAGCAGTGCCTGCCAGTCCCTGGCACACCCCAGGCAATGCCTCACACCCACCTCTGGAGCCCCCAGCCCAGCTCCTGAGTGGCCAAATGACCCCAAGTCCCGGCCAGGAGAAGAGCCCCGGAAGACCAAGTGTGACCACAAGGCTGACCACAAGGCAAGCACATATCTTGACCCTACCTCCTCTTGGAATTTCCATCTGAACAACAATGGAATCCAGGGGTGGGTGCTTCTCTGTATCTTATTTGTCTTTCTCTCTTTCTGTGTCTTCTTCTATTTCTGTCTCCTTGCAAATTTCAACTAATACATTGAATAGGCTTCGAGTTACTGAAGTTGACTGGGCCAAGTTAATGCTTTGAGAAGTGTTTTTTGTTGATTGACTGTCATATTAAACCTTTTCCCAAAGTTTCTCTGATTTTCCAAAGTTGCCAGTAAAGGCTGTTTGATTGTTTTGAGCTCCTGAGAATCTCTTGTTGTTATTTCTGCAGTATATCCAACTCAGAGGACACAAATAATTGAAATTCCTTATAAATGTCTTGTTGAGAGAATTGTCTGGGGGATGGGAGTCAGGGCTTCTCTGTCCTGCTTGGCACAGCCCAGGCAGGTCTTTCACAACCACATTCCACTCTCCATTTCCCACCTGGAGCTGCTAGTGTCTCTGAGTTCTGCTTGCCCAGCTCCAGGGACGCTCTCCTTGTCTGCCCATTCCGCCACAGTCTCTGGGCAGGGATGGCCTCAGTGGGGGCTGCTGACATCCTCAGCAACTTGGAGGCTGCAGCTGAATTTTCCTTCTCCAAAGGCTGGAAGTGTATTCATTCTGAATTGATCATATTTAAAATGAGAGTGAGAAAACATTTTTAGGCCCTGCTTAGGTTTTTCTTTCTATTAATACATGGATATGTGCAATCTCCAACTGACACTGAATCCAAATATCTCCTCATGCCGTTTGAATATGAACATCAAGACCCTGCATGGCTGACAATCATTCAGACTCTGTCCCAAACCTCTCCCTTCAATCTCCCCCATCCAAACCCTGGCACCCAGAGCAGCCTTTGTGCAAATCTGAGCTCCCTCCACCCAGGCTGGACCTGTATGTTTCAGCTCCTTGGCTCCAACTCCCACCTGCTTACCCTGCAGAAGGAGCTGCCTGAGACACAGAGGGATGTTCATTTATTGTCAGCCAACAAAGCCTAGGGAAGGAACAGCTCCATCAAATGCAAAAGTATTCTTCTCCCTGGCTCTGCCCCGCCCCTGATCCCCACAGCCTGTCCTGTTTCCTTCATCCCTCCAGTGCCAGGGACTTTCTGGGACAAGGCAGCTCTGCTCTGGCTTTGGAGAGAGGTCCAAGTGCAGCCACTGGAGTGGGAACCACAACTCATCAGGTTTGTGTCTTTTGAGGGACCAGGAACTGCTGAGACTCAGAGGCACAGAAAAGTTTTTCTTCTTGGCCAACATAAGAAATGTGAAAATGATAAAATTTAACAGACATCAAAACCCTATCCATAGCTCCTTTGACATCCCAGCAGCATCTGACATGTCCACCATCCCCATGGGATTGCCATTCAGGAGGGATTTTAGACAAAGGCATAAGACGGGGTGGTATAAACGATAAAAATACACCTAAGATGCTGAGGAAGGAGATATTTCAACTTCTGAAAGCTCAAAGCATGAAGCAATTCAAAAGAGATGCATTGGAATGACCAGTGAACTGCTGCAGGAGAAAATCTGGGAGCAACGGGAAGGACATGGACGCAGCTGTTGTAAATGAAGAGATGTCCTTGGACATGGCCATTTAACCAGGGGAGCTGAAAACACCTGAAGGAAGAAGGGAATGAAATATTACACTGAATGTTGGTGGCAAAGGTAGAGGGGAAGATTAATATTTCTTCTCCTGCCATCAGTAGAAGAAAACAGTAGATCCAGGAAATTTCTGTTCCTGGTGGGAAAACTTTGCCGTTTCTTCAAAGTACTCAAGTGGCCCAGATAATAAAGATTTGATTTTAGATGATGAAACTAAGAGGTATTAAAAGCTGTGCCCCTTTGCAGGCAGACATCACTTGTGTGCCCATGAACAGGCAGCTCTCCTTGTAGGGCCCCAGAACCCTCAGGTGCCCAGCTGGGACTGGATCTCTCGGAGAGGAGCTGAGTGAGAGCAGAGCATCTTGCAAGCTGATGTGTCTGCTAGAATTCCATCCCCTCCATTTTCCACAACAGCCCTGCATTTCCCTCCTCCAGCCTTGGTCTCCAGCACAGCCATGGAGTCTCTTGGGGCTCTGGACTGTTCCTGCAGCCCCCAAGGGTAGCTGAGCTCTGCCTTTGGCACACTCAGCCCTGCCCAGTGCAGGCCATGCTCAGCAATTGTTTGTGTGTGCCTGGCCTTGCTGTCAGCCCTGGCAGCAGCTGTGGTGCCCCTTTGTGGCCCTGTGCTGGCCCAGCCATGGTGGCACAGCTCCTGTGCAGGCCTAGCCCAGGCCAGGAGCATTGAAGCTGGGAATGACCCTGTGCTGTGGTGGCCACAGCAGTCTTGGGGCTCTGTGCCCCATGGCCTCCCTGCTGGGCAGCCTCTGCCAGCTCCTGCAGAGCCTGTGGCACCTGTGGGCCTGCACAGACAGCCCTGCCCTGGGCTCCACTGTCGGAATCAACAGGAGTACCGTTTACCTTTCAAGATACTTACAGTGGGACCTGACCAAAGTGAGGGCCCTGATCGCCGGGATTGTAGAGAGAACTCCAAAAATCCACCCTGCGAGGCAAAACATCCCCTATAGAGGCTTGGAGCGGGGGCCTCATAGATATGTCACTTAAAGCCATCATAATCCCCCTTGAAAGGGTGTGGCTGCGGCCTCAAAAACACCCTAAAATGGGGAGGAAAAAAACACTCTTGAAGTGATGGGATCCCCCCCCAAAAAAACCCTAAAGAGAGAGAACCTCCACTTCAATGGGGCCTGGAGACCCTTAAAGGGCCTCGAGGAGGGACAAGATCCCCTCCTCTGCCTGGGCTTCTCTGAGCCGAGGGAACTCTCCTGTTTGCTGCCCTCAGGGCAGCCCTGAGTCTGTCTAAACATGGGAACTTCGCTGTGTTGAGCCCAGATCCAGAGTCCTGACTCCTGCACAGGGGCAGGGTAATCCCCTCACTCACTGCTGTGCATTGTCCCTGCTGAGGCTCAGACACTGGCAGGGCACATTTCCCTGCCTGCAGGATTCCTGCCTGACCCAAGCGCTGCACTAATGGCTCCAACATTGCTTTCCCACAAAACCAGGACAAGGCAAACAAGCTCATGGTATTTTAGAGTGTCTAAAACTCGCTAAGTCATTGATCTGAGAGGTGAGATGCATTTGGAATTCATGGCATGGAGAAGTAATGCAACACAGAAAAGGGGAGCATAGAAATAAATAGAGGAAAACATCTCAAATTGTTCCTTTCCATTTTCATGTCACTTCTGGAAGGCTGTTTCACTTTTCCAGGAATCTTCTCCACAGTGCTGGCTGCTCTTTCAAGAACCTTTCCTGGAGAATGAGGTGCAGCTTCTGTCACAAGATGTGTCCCCAGCTGCAGCTTCTCTTGGCTTTCCACACCATGAGTGCAGCGGGACTTCTGCAGCAAAGCAAGACAAATGTTTGGATTACTTGACAACTTCTCCTTTCTTTTCCTTGTGAGATGGGGAGTTGTGCCATTGCTGAGGTTTTCATTGTGCCCGTTCTAACCGGAGAAAACAGGAGGTTTTGTTGGGGACTTGCTGGGGAATGCAAGCCTGACTGAATGCAGAGAAAGAATCTCCAGGACTCTCTGGGAGCTCCCTGGGCTGGGCTCATGTTCTTTCAAGACTCAAAACATCCCTCTGGATGTCCAGAACGGCCAGAACCCTTGCCGGGGGTCTCAGAAACCCTGGCGCAGAGCCCAGAACACCTGTGGGCTTGATTATGACCCGTGGACCAAATTACCAGCCTTGTATGGAGACCAGCAAGCCACAGCAGTTTAAGTAGCATAATAGTGAAATTATCACAGGGTGAAAAAATAGGTTTTGGGGGTTTTTGGAGTTGGGGTTTTGGGGGCAAGATGGAGGGATCTGGGCATGCCCAGCCTTTCTCCTTCTTCTTTTTTGCCTCCATTTTCTGCTCTGATGTTGGCACTTTTAGATTGGTTTAGAGTAGAAGCTCACTGTCTAATATAGGTGATAGGTATTGAAAAGTAATTGTAAACATTGTATATGTAGTTTTTAGTATAAAGAGATAACACCACCTTGGGGGCAGGCAGTGTGCCTGGAACTGTCCTGCTGGATGGACCTCAGCAGGGCAGGAGAAACATTTTTATAGATAAGACGCAATAAACAACCTTGAGTCCGAGAACTGAAGAACTCCGACTCATTCTTCAAGTACTGGAAAATAGACTTTTCACACATCTCGGGGTCTCGGCGACCTGGACCCTCGAGACCATGGGACCCCTGGGTGCCACAAAGTGCCTTGGATCCTTCCGCCCTGCAGTGTCACAATGGTGCCTTGGTCCCCCAAGGCCCTGCAGTGTCGCAGTATATCCTTGGTTTCAGGAGCTCTCACAGTGCAATGATGCTCTCCTTGGTTCCACAGTGTCACAATGGCCTCTTGGTCCTAAGGGGCACCCCATGATCAAAATTGTTTCCTTCATTCAACAAGTACCTGCACTGTCCCAATGGCCTCTTGGTTATACAAAGTGCCCCCATGTCACAGTGGTCTTTGTTGTTCCACGAGGCCCCAGAGAGTAACACTTGCCTCTTGGTTCTGTGCAGTGGCACTTGGTCTTGTTAAACCTCACCTGGCTGGATTTGGCCCCTGGATCCAGCCTGTCCAGGTGCCTGTGCAGAGCCCTCCTACCCTCCAGCAGATCCTACTCGCACCCAGTTTGGTGTCATCTGCAAATTTGATGATGGTGGACTCAATCCTCTCATCCCAGATCATCAATGCAAACATTGATATCCACGCTGGCTGGCTCTGATCCCTCGGCCATCCTGCAGGTGCCCTGTGATGGCACTCAAGGTGATCTGTTCCATCACCCTGCCAGGCACCGAGGTCAGGCTGACAGGCCTGGACTTCCCCAGCTCCTTCCTCCAGCTCCTCTTGGGGATGGGGTCACATTGGTACCTCCAGTCCCCTGGGACCTTCCCACTGAGCCAGGACTGATGATAAATGATGGAGCGCAGCTTGGGGAGCTCATCCACCAGCTCCCTCATGCTCCTAGGTTGGATCCCATACACCCGTGAGCATTGGAGTGGCTCTGCAAGTCACCAAGTCCTTCCTCCTGGATTACAGGGGGCTGTTCTGTTCCCTGTGCCCATCTACCAGCTCAGGAGAACACTTGTCCTGAGGACAAGCTGTCTTCTTGTTAAAAATTAAGACAAACAAGGTGTAAAGTAGGTTTGCCTTTTCTTTATCTTTAGTTACTTTAGTTCTCTGCATAGGAGCTGAGCTTGGGACCCCTTTATCTTAGTTATATTCTCCACTGCATCCAATAAAGAATAGAGATTCTCCTTCTCCCTCCTCTTGCTAGAAATTTTTTTATAAAAATGTTTGGATTATTTTTCTTCAGAAGTCGTAGGCTAAGTTCCAATTGAGCTTTCATCTCTCTCATTTTCTTTCTGCATAGCCTAATGACATCCTTAAACACTTCATGAGTTGCCAGGCCTTTTTTCCTCTGAGTCCCCACAAAAGAGTTGCATGGGCAGCCAGGACAGTGATTTTCCTCACCCAGCCCATCTTTTGGCCCACTGGGATAGGCTGCTCCTTCCTCCTTAAGATTACTTTCTTGAAAAGGGTTCATCCTTCCTGGACCTCTTCCATTTTAAGGGCTGTTTCCCTTAAAAAAAAAAAATCAGTACCTGATTTTGGTACTCCCCAAATCAGAATCCCAGCTAGGCCAAAGTCTGCCCTTCCTAATTCCAGTGTAGAAGATTTGTTAGAGTACTCCAGCACAGCCACACTGCCACCCAGCTTGGTGTCACCTGAGAACTGACTGAGGCTGCCCTCTATCCCCTTGTCCAGATCAGAGATTTAAAGAGATTTAAATGACCAGGCCCCAATCCTGAGCTCTGGGGACAGCCCTGGATGTGATTCCATTCCTCAACTGCTCTGACTGCCAGGACTTGGATGAAGGAAATGGTTGGGTGGGGGTAGGGACAAAGTCTGATTGATTGTCAGTCATGAAGGGTCTTGATTTTCATATCAATTCAGGCTGCATTCCGAGGTGCTGGGGGTCAATATCAATTGGACATTGCTGATCTCAATCTATGAACAGGGAAAGACAACTGAATAGGACACAACAATTCTCTCTTCATTGTTTTCAATACAGTAGATTCACATTGAATACACTTGTGAAATCTGTGTGATTAACCACAGAAAGCTTGAAAACTTGAATTATTCCCAAGGGCTTGTCTTGTTTGAGTGCTTTGAACAAATGTTAATGAGCTTTTTTCACTGCATTTCTGAACTGAAGAGCCCAAGGAAGAGGAGGCCTGTGGAGTAGTAAAATTCATCAGCAACCTCCAAGTGGCTGAGGATTCATCCCCATCAGAGCAGCAATGAACAGAAATGGGCACAACTTTGTGGCTGCCCCAGCTTTGGGATGGGCCCTGGGCCTGGAGCAGGAGCAGCTCTTGAGGGCCCCAAGGCCGAGGCTCTTGAACCACCCTGGGCAGATGGGATGGCTGGAGGGGCTGCAGAGCTCCCAGCACCTCAGCCAGAGGGGAGCAGGGCACCCAGGGAGCCTCCTTTGGCCTTGGCCAAGCACCTTACACATGGCTGGGGCTGAGTCCCTTGGGAGCTACAGCTGCTGCTGTGCCCTTGCCAGGGGCTGAGGCCGTGGGGCCAATGCCCAGAGCAGCCTGCCCTGAGCAGAGCTGTGGAGCCAGAGCCGGCTGGGCTGGGGAGGAGGCTGCTCTGTGCCCTGGATGGCATGGACAGAGCAGGGACAGACGCCCAGGACATTTGTCACTGCCAGTCTCTGTCCCTAGCCCTTGGCAGCCCTGGGCAGCTGCTGAGGCCAGCTTTGCCCTGGGCTGAGTTTTGCTGTGGCCCAGCTCCATACTCCTGCCGGGCACAGGGCCTGTTCCTGGCCGTGGCCAGCCCTGGCTGGCCTCTCTCCTGGCCCAGAGGCTGTCAGAGCCCAGGGCAGGGCTGTCTGTGCAGGCCCACAGGTGCCCTGGGCTCTGCAGGAGCTGGCAGAGGCTGCCCAGCAGGGAGGCCATGGGGCACAGAGCCCCAAGGCTGCTGTGGCCACCACAGCACAGGGGCCATTCCCAGCTTCAAGGCTCCTGGCCTGGGCTAGGCCTGCGCAGGAGCTGTGCCACCATGGCTGGGCCAGCACAGGGCCACAAAGGGGCACCACAGCTGCTGCCAGGGCTGACAGCAAGGCCAGGCACACACAAACAATTGCTGAGCATGGCCTGTGCCGGGCAGGGCTGAGTGTGCCAAAGGCAGAGCTCAGCTACCCTTGGGGGCTGCAGGAACAGTCCAGAGCCCCAAGAGACTCCATGGCTGTGCTGGAGACCAAGGCTGGAGGAGGGAAATGCAGGGCTACTGTGGAATAGGAGGGGATGGAATTCCAGCAGACACATCAGCTTGCAAGATGCCAGTCTCAGCCTGGCGCCTGAGGCTTCTGGGGCCCTACAAGGAGAACTGCTTTTTCATGGGCACACAAGTGATGTCTGCCTGCAAAGGGGCACAGCTTTTAATACCTCTTAGTTTCATCATCTAAAACCAAATCTTTATTATCTGGGCCACTTGAGTACTTTGAAGAAACGGCAAAGTTTTCCCACCAGGAACAGAAATTTCCTGGATCTGCTGTTTTCTTCTACTGATGGCAGGAGAAGAAATATTGATCTTCCCCTCTACCTTTGCCACCAACATTCAGTGTAATATTTCATTCCCTTCTTCCTTCAGGTGTTTTCAGCTCCCCTGGTTAAATGGCCATGTCCAAGGACATCTCTTCATTTACAACAGCTGCGTCCATGTCCTTCCCGTTGCTCCCAGATTTTCTCCTGCAGCAGTTCACTGGTCATTCCAATGCATCTCTTTTGAATTGCTTCATGCTTTGAGCTTTCAGAAGTTGAAATATCTCCTTCCTCAGCATCTTAGGTGTATTTTTATCTTTTATACCACCCCGTCTTATGCCTTTGTCTAAAATCCCTCCTGAATGGCAATCCCATGGGGATGGTGGACATGTCAGATGCTGCTGGGATGTCAAAGTGTTAGCGTTCAGGAACACATAATCATGAGAAATGATTATATGCAGGTGCTTTTATTGATGAGCTCTGGGTGTCAGGGGTACAAACCCAGATCTTACTCCGACATAAGTTTGGGATGAACATGTTTTTATAGTCTACTCTTATATAACTTTCATGTTAATTAATAACCTTAGCATTGTTTTATAGTATACATAGATTTCAGCCAAGCATAGCCACCTTAGATTACGCACATACAGTTTCTCATTGTTCTTCTTATGATTATACAATAATTATTTTAATTACTAAACAATCATCACATCTAGTAATTATACTACTTACACAGGTAAAACACAAGGCTTAACATTTCAGAGTTTTATCTCAACATTTTTCGAAGGCCCTACTATCATTATCCCCCCTTTGAAAGCATTTTCACTTCACTATAGGTGTAGATGTTTTCACTTGATACAGTCCTTTACTTCTCAATTTATGCTTGATGTTCTTCAAATCCAGGGTTGATGTAAAAGTTGTCGTGGATGCTATCACGGGCTGGAGAGCCAGAAGATAGTGGGCGTGGATCTTGTGTCAGTGCCTTTATTATTTTCTGATTCCAGGACATTTTCTTCTGTATTTCTTTCCTTAAGATGCTGTAAACTAACCAAATTACTAAGAATACAATTAGTAAGATTATCACACTCTCAAAGATAGATTTAATCCATGAACTCACATTCCACCCTAACCCTTTAAAGATTTTTCCTAACCAGCTTGTAGTCAAATCCTTTTGCTCTTCTTGTGCTTTATGCTCTGTTTGTTTCAACTGATTGATGTCATACTCTACATCTGCAGTTACATTTGGGATGTGAACACAGCAATGATCAACTTGTCCCTTTAAAAATCCACATACTCCATGCTCCTTCAGGAGTAACAAATCTAAGGCTAATCGATTTTGCAAAGTCATTTTTGTGGTGGCTTGTAATTGTGCATTTAATTCTCTAAATCTTTCCCGGGTGACTCTTGCTAATCTATCTACTTGACCTGTAAGTTTGTACAGCATCTCTCTACTCGGATAGTTTGCTATAGGACCAAACAAAGACTCTAGGGCCCACCCAAGTTTCACTCTACTAGAGGGTTCTTGCCAAGTGTCATCTGGATTTTCATTGTCTAGAACTTCTCGTCTTGCTCTTATCTGCAGAAGTTCATGTTTTCCATTAAATGGGAACTTTTTCAAAATTGGTCATAAGGTTGGGAGGCCCAAAGTAATTTCTTTTACTTTCTCATCTACAGGCAGATGTGTTGTCCAGGTACCATCGCTTGTTGCCCATACAAATTGTCCTGGACTTTTAATTGTACTCCTGGTACATCTTATAATCACTTTATGATGCATTTTTCCTTGTTTATGTTTGATCCCTCTGCAAGCACAACTAATCTGTAGGGCTATTGCCAGGGGTGGCATCTGTTTTATCTCTGCATCATCAGAAGTGCAGTCATAAGTTTTATTGCACGCCCACCAACTTACTTTGTTTGCCCGCGTTCTGCTACTAGTGTCAGTGTATGTTACTGCTGGATCTGTTTCATTCTCGGGGCCTTCCCACTTAATACGCCAAGGGGTGTTTGCCATATATTGGAATTTTTGAAGTGTACTCACAGACCACACACTGTCTCAAGGCTCTAGCTGATCTTTCTGATCCTCGGCCTCACAGAGTGGTTTCTGTAACATTTTCTATGATCTTTTTATAGTGTGGCAAATAGCATTGCCATTGTGTGATGCCTCCCAACTGTCCCATAGGGGTTTCTAGTATGCCATCACTTAGAATACAGTCTTTCTGGCTCAGAGGTCTTATCCATGTTCCTATTTTCTATCAAGTTTCCTTGACCACCTGTCTTGACTCGGGTACCTGTTTGCATGTAATTGTTTTGTTCTTTTGTATTTCAAGTAATTTTGATGTTATGATTCCCCAATTTACTGGGTCTCCTGCTGCCTTTGGTATTGGCAGACAGGCAGTTCTTCTACTGGTGTTTTGTATTTTGGCATAATCTTTGACTTATCCAATCATTACATTCTCAGCTCGAACTGCATTAGAAATTTTTATCACCTGTGTTTCTGCCTCCCTCTTCATTCTAGAATGAAGAGCAGTTAGTTGATCTTTTTGCATCCCACATCCCAAAAACATTAATGACCATAACATTAGCACAATTACTAATAGCATTCTCAAAGTAATTAAACACATCTTATCTGCAGTCTTGGTTCCACAGTTTACACAGTCTGTGATCCAGGATGGAATTTCTTCACTCGGGTATAGTGAATCCAGGGGCCCCCGCCAGCTACTTTGACTGATGTAAAGGTAGTCAGCAGTACCTGATAGGGTCCATTCCACTTTTCTTTCAGCGGTTCTTCGTTCCAGTTTTTAATGTACACCTGGTCTCCTGGATGTATGTTATGAACTGGGTTCTCGAGAGTTATTGGTCTATTTCACACGAGGATGCTCCGGAGCCGAGCTAAAGTTTTCCCAAGAGACAGAACATAATTATACACTTCCTGTTTTCCTGTAACGTGTACATTAGGGTTAGGCTCAGGAGATTCATATGGTTTCCCATACAATATCTCATAAGGACTGACTGACATCTCTCTCCTAGGTTTTATCCTAATCTTCTCTACCTGTCCATTTGACTAGGGTCTCTGTGGAGAGTTTTGTGGAGACGTGGCTTGAAGAGAAGGGACATGATAAAATACAGCTGGTAAAGCAATAGGCCTTGAGCAAAAGGCCTTGGGCAAGGCCACAGTATCCTTGAGCGAGAAGTGATACGATAACAAGATGCAGAAGCAGGAACTAGCTAGGGGGGGAGAAAACACAGGCATCCTGAGTATGTGGCAACAAAGGCGGAGCTGACCTTTTGTAGTGAACCAATAATGAGCTTTATTTTTGCAATATGTATGAGCCTTATTATCATTGTTATAAGAGCACGCATGTTAAATCAATAAACTGAGACTTGTTGATCATCATCGGATGTGCTTGTCTCCCGTCGACTCCATCAGGTCTCCACGGTGTGTGGAGGTCCCACGTTATCATCAGCAATCTACTTGCCTCTTTTACTACTGTAGCTTTGAAATGGGGCCCCCTATCTGATGATACCCCTAGGGGTACCCCAAACTTGGGAATAACTTCCTGTAGTAACCACTTAACTGTTTCTTTTGCTTGGTTTGTGCGACAGGGAAGGGCTTCTGGCCATCCAGAAAATGTGTCAACTCCTACTAACAGGTATTTGTATCCTCGAGTTCTTGGCAATTCTACAAAATCTACCTGCCAAAAGTCTCCTGGCTCTATTCTTATCTGAATTCTTCTTAGCTGTGCCTGTCGCCTAGCCACTGGGTTGTTTTCAATCAGATAATTCATTCTGACATGACTGATTTTGCCATTGTTAACAACCGTACCAAAATAAACGCTGCTTTAGCAATTTTACCAATGCCTCTGCACCCCAATGACATTCGTTATGTTTAATTTGTAGAACTTCTCTTATTATCAAGGGGGGTACCACTATTTGTCCTTGTGCAGTCAAATACCATCCTTCGGAGTTTTTGTGCATTTAGTAAACGTGCCAGTCTCTCATCTTCTACTGAATATCTTGGTTTTGGAGAAAGATTAAATTGGGATATATTGAGCTTTGAAGGTATCAATGCCATTGTTGTTTGCACCTCTCAAGCAACCTGTCGGGCTGCCCAGTCTGCCTTTTGATTTCCTTCACAGATTTTGGAGTTTCCTGATTGGAGTGCTTTACAGTGTATAATTGCCACTTGCTCAGGTTTTTGTACTGCTTTTATCAATTGTAGGACTGCATCTTGGTATTTAATGTGCGTACCTCGAGAAGACAATAATCCCCTTTCTTTCCACGGTGCTCCGTGTACATGCACCACCCCAAAAGCATATTTTGAGTCAGTCCATATATTTACTTTTTTCCCTTCACTTAATTCTAGTGCTCTGGTTAGAGCAACCAGTTCTGCCTTCTGGGCAGATGTATTTGATGGTAATGTTTTTGCCTCTACTACTGTGCTGACTGTTGTTACCGCAAATCCAGCGTATCTGGTTCCGTTTTCCACGAAGCTGCTCCCATCTGTAAATAGCTCCCACTCTGGCTGCTCTAGCGGGACGTCTTTCAAGTCTTCTCTTGCTGAATAGGTGTACTCTATTAGCCCTACACAGTCGTGTTCCAATGGGCCTTCTTCACTTGTGGTACCTAGGAACAAAACTGGATTCTAGGGTGACTGTTATCCCCATTTGTGTGTGTGTAGTTTATGCTGGGTGTTGTGTTCTGTGCCTTTAAGACTGGCGGAGTGAAGGTTTTGTTTTGGGCCTCTTATCAGCCACTTGGCGGGACATCCAGATAGCACCAGTGCATGTTGCTGCTTTTTTGCTTTTTGCCCTGCTTTTTGCCTTTTCTCTTGCTTCTGCTTCGCTTCTGCTTTGCTTGCTCTTGCTTTTTTCCCCCCTCTTCTCATTAGTTAATTTAGTTAAACAGTCCAAATTCCTTCCTGGGCTGTCCCGTCCCCCCCCACCCCCCCCACCCCGTTTGGACCTGCCAAACCTGCTCCGGACTGGGATTTGGAACACCGAGAGAGAGTTTACACCTTGTGGCTGCAGCAGCTGCCTCAGCGCTTTAGGGACTGATAACAGCAACCACCCCCAAGAGAGACTTTCTGAATTTGTCATCTTTTTCAGAGTGGTGAAAGAGTGGTGTCATCCGGTATTGTTCATTTTGTGTGCTGGGGGGTGCTGTGCTTTGTCAAATAGGTTCTTTCCACTTCTTTCCGAGGAAATCTTCCCGAACCGGTTGGGGGAGGGGTCATGTGGGTTTGTTTTTTGGAGAAGCCCTTTTTGGGGATTCTCTCCCAAATTTGCTCTAAACCAGGACAAAAAGTTAGTTGCTTTTAATGTGACATCATCCTGCTCAGTCAGGACTACCTGGAATTTTATCATCGTGCTTGGAGATAGCCAATGGCCTCTCTTCTGTTCTAAGACAGTGGTTACCATGTGTGGTACATAAACATGTATGTGTCTTCCCATAGTAAGCTTCCTGGCTTCTTGTATCAGCATCACAGTGGAAAAGTAGCCCACCGGCCTTTTCCAGCTTTCCAGACGTTGGCTCAGGACTCCTAGTGCTAGGCATAGTCTTTCATGTACAAACAGCTGAAAATCTTTAGACAGATCAGGTAACCCTAATGCTGGAGCAGTTGTCAGTTTTTAATTTTTAAGAAGGCTTATTTCTGTGGCTTGCCCCAGGTGAATGGCTGCGTCTTCTGAGCTTCATACAGGGGTTTTGCAATCAGTCCATAGTCCATGATCT
The DNA here is from genome assembly GCF_027477595.1 of Haemorhous mexicanus. Classification (NCBI taxonomy): domain Eukaryota; kingdom Metazoa; phylum Chordata; class Aves; order Passeriformes; family Fringillidae; genus Haemorhous; species Haemorhous mexicanus. The sequence continues at coordinate 16,010,364 of NC_082356.1, forward strand.
ACAAGCGACACCATCCTGCCATCTCGAGGAAGACTTGCAGCTCATGTAAGTTCTGGGGCTCTGGATTAGCACAAATAGCTTGGCTACGGTTAGTACCTAGTTTTCGTTGCCCTTGTGAAATTTCACATCCCAGGTAGATCACAGTCTGTTGGTCAATTTGTGCCTTTTCTCTGCATACTTTGTAACCTCCCATTCCCAGTGAATTTAAAATCTCAATGGTTATTTTTGTACAGGTTGCTTTTTCTTCTGTAGCTATTAGTAGATCATTAACATACTGCAACAATAGGTATTGGTCTCTTGGTACTTGCCCATTTTCGTTCTAAGTCTCCAGCTCTTTTGCCGGTTGGTTTCTGAATAGGGTCGGCGAGTTCCTGTCCCTTGTCGTCTCCAGGTGAGTTGGATCTTTCTTCCGTTCCCTGGGTTTTCCCACTCAAAGGCAAACTGTTTCTTACTTTCTTTGTCAAGGGGAATGCAAAAAAAGGCATCTTTTAAGTCAATTACAGTAAACCATTTATATATCTCTTTTTACGGATGTTAGCAATGTGTAGGGATTTGTTATCACTGGATAAATGTCCTTTGTTATTTTATTTATTGCTCTCAAATCCTGCACTAATCTATATTCACTATCTGGTTCCTTTACTGAAATATTATGTCCTAACCTATTTTACAAATTCTATGTCTAGTCAGCTGCTATATTCTCCCAACACCATTGCCTTGGTGACATTTTCCTGCCGTAACTGATTGCCCTGGTTAAATCTGTCTGGGCACTCTCGTTTCCAATGCCCTTCCCGCTTGGAATAAGCACATTGATTTAGGCTTAACCCTTGCATAACTGGTCCTCTACCACGACTACCTCTGCCACGTCCCCCAAAACTTGGGTTCCCTTTTCCTTGTACCACTGCCAAAGATTTTGCTGCTGTCCCCCACCACCTTCTCTTTCGCGATTATTATACACCCTCCAGGCCACCCCCAGGATTCTGAGTTTTCATAACTGTTCTTACTACTTTTGCCACCTTACCAGGACCTTCTCTACAAGTTCCAGCTGACCGCCTCTAAATAATCAAATCTGCAGGAAAAAAAAAAGGCACTTCTACAAACACTGGCCCCTCCACTCCCTCACCTTGTCACAAGGGAGCAATCACAGTCTGTTCTTGTCTGCCTATGTCTTTTCCCTCCACAACCAGGGCAAACCCGGACCGGCTTCGGGTGGTTCTGCGGGCCACTGAGGTCGCTGATTCATTACCACCACCATCTTTTTCACCTGCATCCCTCTCCCTCCTTTCTATCACAGCCAGGCTTTGCCCAGCTTCGGAGGAAGAGGAATCAAGTGTCGATGGGAGAGGAGGACAAAGAGAGAAAGGTGTACTAGATGAGACAGGTTCAAGATCAGGTGAGGAAGGGGCAGGCAGTGGGATAGGGACAGATGAAGCAGGTGGGATGGGGTTAGGTTCTCTTAGTCTTATTGGAGCTACCTGTAAATCAATAGCTGTATAATTTTCCCTAATCAACACCAAATGTTCTAGACAAAACTCCACACTTATCACTTGCAGACGCTCTAACCACCATTAATCTACATTCATCCCGCCATTCTGGCTTTCCCCGTAAATAGAAAAACAAATCAACATACGAAACCTCATCCATTGTTGGGTTTTTTGTTTTTTTCTTTTTCTTTTTTCTTCTTCTTTTTTTTTTTTTTTTCTTACGAAACGACATTAACTGTGAAATACTTTTATATTGTAAAGTGCTGTATTTTGGCTAATTTTCACCATTCTCCAAGACATATTCTGGCCACCATGTATTACAATAATTAATCAACTTAGCTTTACATAATTCTTCCCCAAAATTATCCTGTTTCCAATGTGCTAATAAGCACCCCGAAGGAGAAGTTTGTGGAATAGAGGCATTGCTGCCCAAAATTCCTTTGACCTTCTCCATCCAAAAAAAACAAATGCCGGACCAGCAACGCTTTCGCGATTGTCTTACGGAATGGCACCCAGGCAAGACCACCAGGAATTCCTTAGCCCAACCAAGCGTAGCTTTTGCTGCGTCTTATTGGCAGGCACCCAAACCAAAATCAAAGCACTTTACCTCTCTCCCGGGGACGTTGTGAGTGGCAGAGGCGGTCGCGGCCGATGGGCTCCCTGAGAATCCCTCGGTGCCAGCTGGAGCGTGATCGAGTCGCGAACTCGCTCAGCAGCACTCCCCGGGTCCCATCTGGGTCGCCAAAATGTTAGCGTTCAGGAACACATAATCACGAGAAATGATTATATGCAGGTGCTTTTATTGAAGAGCTCTGGGTGTCAGGGGTACAAACCCAAATCTGACTCTGACATAAGTTTGGGATGAACATGTTTTTATAGTCTACTCTTATATAACTTTCATGTTAATTATTAAACTTACATTGTTCTATAGTATACATAGATTTCAGCCAAGCATAGCCACCTTAGACTAGGAACATACAGTTTCTCATTGTTCTTCTTATGATTATACAATAATTTATTTTAATTACTAAACAATCATCACATCTAGTAATTATACTACTTACACAGGTAAAACACAAGGCTTAACATTTCAGAGTTTTATCTCAACATTTTTCCAAGGCCCTACCATCAAAAGGAGCTGTGGATAGGTTTTGGATGTCTATTAAATTTTATCATTTTCACATTTCTTTTGTTGGCCAAGAAGAAAAACTTTTCTGTGCCTCTGAGTCTCAGCAGTTCCTGGTCCCTCAAAAGACACAAACCTGATGAGTTGTGGTTCCCACTCCAGTGGCTGCACTTGGACCTCTCTCCAAAGCCAGAGCAGAGCTGCCTTGTCCCAGAAAGTCCCTGGCACTGGAGGGATGAAGGAAACAGGACAGGCTGTGGGGATCATGGGCAGGGCAGAGCCAGGGAGAAGAATGACTTTTGCATTTGATGGAGCTGTTCCTTCCCTAGGCTTTGTTGGCTGACAATAAATGAACATCCCTCTGTGTCTCAGGCAGCTCCTTCTGCAGGGTAAGCAGGTGGGAGTTGGAGCCAAGGAGCTGAATGCTGCAGGTCCAGCCTGGGTGGAGGGAGCTCAGATTTGCACAAGGCTGCTCTGGGTGTCAGGGCTTGGATGGGGGAAATGGTGAGCTGGGGGCTGGAACAGAGTCTGACTGTCAGCCATGAAGGGTCTTGATTTTCATATCCATTCCAATGGCATGAGGAGGTACTTGGATTCAGTGTCAGTTGGAGATTGTACATATCCATGTATTAACAGGAAGAACAACCTAAGCAGGGACTAAAAAAAAAGGTTTTCTCACTGTCATTTTAAATATGATCTATTCAGTTTGAATATGCTTCAAGCCTCTAGAGCAGTTAAATTCAGCTGCAGCCCCCAAGATGCAGAGGATGTCAGCAGCCCCAACTGAGGCCATCCCTGCCCAGACACCGTGGCGGAATGGGCAGACAAGGACAGCGTCCCTGGAGCTGGGCAAGCAGAACTCAGAGGCACCAGTGGGAAATGGAGTGTGGAATGTGGCTTGGGAAAGCCCTGCCTGGACTGTGCCAAGCAGGACAGAGAAGCCCTGACTCCCATCCCCCAGACAATTCTCTCAACAAGACATTTATAAGGAATTACAATTATTTGTGTCCTCTGAGTTGGATGTACTGCAGAAATACCTACAAGAGATTCTCAGGACCTCACAACAACCAGACAGCCTTTACTGCAAATATTAGAAAATCAGAGAAACTTTGGGAAAAGGTTTAATATGACAGTCAATCAACAAAAAACACTTCTCAAAGATTTACCTTGGCCCAGTCAACTTCAGTAACTCGAAGCCCATTCAATGATTTAGTTAAAATTTGCAAGGAAACAGAAAAAGAAGAAGAAGACACGGAAAGAGAGAAAGACAAATAAGATACAGAGAAGCATCCACCCCTGGATTCCAGTGTTGTTCAGGTGGAAATTCCAAGAGGAAGATGGGTCAAGATATGTGCTTGCCTTGTGGTCAGCCTTAAAACCCCTTGGTCTTCCGGGGCCCTTCCCCCGGCTGGGACTTGGGGTCATTTGGCCACTCAGGAGCTGGGCTGGGGGCTCCAGAGGTGGGTGTGAGGCATTGCCTGGGGTGTGCCAGGGAGTGGCAGACACTGCTGGGCTGGCATGGAGGTTCTGGGGGATTGGAGTTCCAGGGCAGAGCAGTGCTGGGGTCACAGGGCAGGGCAAGGCTGGACCTGCCCCTTCCTCCCCACACACGTGAAATATTTCAAGACAACAATCTCCTCCAGTCTGTCACAACAGGCAATGTTGGAGAGGGAACTCAAATTTGGCCATGGGCACCCGGCCAAGGAGGACAGTTCTTTTCAATAGGAAGTAAAGCACGGAGGCCTCCCCAGGGTTTTGGGGACAGATGAGAGGTGACCCTTGTGAAACCACTGCCAGAAAGACTTGTCCTGGCACTATTGCTATGGGAACAATCTTTGGATATAAGGAAATTTGGTGGTGGAATCCCAGTTCTGTTTAGGGGTACCTGGAGGAGAAGGACAGTTCTTTTCCATAGGAAGGAAAGCACAGAGCCCCAGTGTTTCAACAGCAGATGAGAAGAGACCCTCAACATGCCAAGGTCAGCTGGACCAGTCAGGTGGCCCACGGGAGGCCAAACCAGCCAGACCTGTTCCGTGTTCCCTTGGTTTTATGGGGCCCTGAGGTGCCACAAGGGTGCCTTGGTTCCATGGGATCCCACAGTGTCACAATGGCCCCCAGGTTCCTTAAGATTCTGCAGTGTCACAATGGACCATTTGGACCATGGGGATTTGTGGTGTCACAGTGGTCTCCTTTGGCTCCACAGTGTCACAATGGACCATTGATTACAGGCAGCCTCTCTGTGTCACCCTGGAGTTTTGGTTCCATGAAGACCTGCAGTGTCACAATAGTCCCCCTTGGTTCCTTAGTGTCACAATGGACCACAGATGACAGAAGGCCTCACAATTTCACAATGGCCCCTTGTTTCCATGCAGCCCTGCAGTGTCACAAAGGCCTCTTGCTTTCATGAGGACTCACAGTGTCACAATGGTCTCCTTGGTTCCATTGTGGCCTACAGTGTCACAATGCTTTGCTTATTCCTTGGGGCTTTGTAGTGTCACAGCGGTCTCCATGATTGCATGTGTCCCCTCAGTGTCACAATGGCTCCCTGGTTCCATGAGGCTGTGAAATGTTTTAATGGTCTTTCTATGGTTCCATGGTCCCATGAGGCCTTGCAGCGTCACAATGGACCTTTAGTTCTGTGGGGTCTCACAGTGTTGCAATGGCCGCTTTGTTCCATGACACCCTAAAGTGCCATAATGGTCTCCACAGTTCCATGAAGCCCCACAGTGTCACAATGGACCCTCGGTTTGATGGAGCCTCTCAGTGTCACAATGATCCCTACATTCTATGGAGTCACACACCATCAGTACAGTCCCCTTGGTTCCACGAGACCCAGCAATGTCACAGTGATCTCTATGATTTCATGAGGCCCCACAGGGTCACAATGGTCCCTTGGTGTCACAAGGTCCCACAGTGTCACAATTGTCCCTTTGGTTCCATGGACCATCTGCTGGTGCATTCTCCCCTCTCCTTCTCAGGCCGTCCTGCCAGCTGAGAAATGCTCCTTGGGCCTTGGCCTTGGCTAACAGCCCTTGGGCTGAGCTCCTCTTGAGCTCCTCACAAACACCGTCTGCCCTAGGCGCTGCTGCTGCCCAACCAGCTCCTGGTTTCTTTAGGAGCAGCCCTGAGAGCTGTTTCTCTTCCCTCCATTAGAGCCAGATAGCTGGCTTCATGCAGGGTTCGTTTGCCCCCAGGCAGGCAGGCTAGAAAGGGCCAGATTGCTCAGTCCTTGGAGTCTGTCCGAATACCCAAGTCACTCTTAGCTGCAGGCAATCTTAGCAAGCCCAAGTGATATCAGCTCTTAGTGATCTCTGCTCTTTTTCTGGTTTCAGCTCTTTTGCTTGCTAAGGCGCCCTGGCTGGCTGTGGCTTCCTGGTCAAGCAGACACAAGAGAGGAGAAGGCCGCCTGGAGTTCCACAGCAATGGTTTTATTGGGAGGTCTGTGAAGCAGACCTCCCATTTATTGGGAGCCATCCAGCAACAGCTTTTCTAGCCAGAATGGGCTAAACCAGCCCCTTATAAAGGGCTAGAAGGGATCAGAAATTGTCCAATAGCAGGGGTTAAGGAGAAGTAACCTATGGGGTCACAGAGAGATAAGCTTGGGTCTGGAAGGTGGAAGAGAGGGGCTTCTGGCCTTTTCACTATGACTTGGCATTTTCTTATCTTTAGGCCTCTGCTCTCCACAGGGCCCTCGCAGACCCTGTGCCTGCGACAATTCCACTTTGTTTTTTAGAAAAGAGACATTCCCTATAGTTCTTTTGAAACAGTGAACAAGGCACAAGAACATAGCTAGTACAATAACAGCTACAAGGAGAATCCACAACATTCCCTTAACCAAAGATGCAACCCATCCTGTTAATCCCCATTGACTGAAAAGTTCATTGACCCAGTCTGGGTTTTTTTCTACTTTCTAGTCCTTCATGAGTTCTTTCAGTTTCTGGATGCTCGCGTGGATGAATTCCGAGCAAGAAGGGAGATTGAAGCAGCACATCCCTTCAAAGTCTTCACAATCCTGTTAATCCCCATTGACTGAAAAGTTCATTGGCCCAGTCTGTGTTTTTTTCTACTTTCTAGTCCTTCATGAGTTCTTTCAGTTTCTGGATGCTCGCGTGGATGAATTCCGAGCAAGAAGGGAGATTGAAGCGGCACATCCCTTTGAAGTCTTCACAACCGCGTGTGTGGGCAAGCAGCAGGAAGTCAATCGCAGCTCAGTTCTGGAGTGAAGCATGTCTTGTGGGTTCTTCTTCCTTTAAGTGATTGTTCAGGGCAGCAGATGTAGTGTTAGCTTGTTTACTGAGCCGGCCCCCAAGGTGATTTATTTCACCAAGAGCTTTAGCTGCAGCTACCCATGGTAAGAATAGGGAGACAGCAATCTTTTTTGGTTTGTTCCAATTGTATAATTTGGGATCACATTTTTCATCAAATTCATTGTAGGACCTTTTGTGGCATTTTAACTCACTTTCTTTTTTCCAATTATGTAACAGGGTGATATTTGGAGTGAGGGTAGAAAGTTCTCCAAGGGTACAGGGACCGCCCTGGAGTTGGGAGATGATCACAGCCCATACTCTGTCACCACAGATGAGAAACGTTCCCTTGGGTAATACTTTGGGGTGGAGAGAGGACAGAGAGATCATACGAGCCGTGTAATTACACTAGTCGGGATAGTTATAGGCTTTGTTAATGGGTGATATGTCTTTTCGGTATGTGTTTTTTGTCTGGTCAATTTCTGACTAATTATTTTTCAGACATCTAAAGTAAAATTTGACACAGTATGTGGCCTTGGAGGACCCCAACAGGTCCAATTCTTGAGGTCCCTCTAGAGCATTGGGCAGCACTTTTCTCCACTAGTCCCAAGTATCTACCAGGTTGGGTCTCCTACCTGTGGTGTGGAGGAGCTCTGAGTTATAGACAGGCCAATCATCTGCTACAAAGGGAATTCCTACTAGGCATGTGGAAAGTGGGTTATCAATGCTTCCCATGGATAGGCACATGTTATCCTGTTTTAATGTCTTTGCTAAGGTTACCCAAACATTATGGCTAGGCTGTGAGCTAATCCAGCTGAAGGCATGTGGTATGGTGAAGAACATCCAGGCAGCAGTGAGGATAGGACTAACAGAGATATTTTCCATCTTTGGACGGGCATAGGGCTCCTGATAGGGAATATAAGCAAAATTTGTTATCTTTATGGTGGGAGGAGAGGGTTTACTCCCTTGTTCTTTTCTCTGTTCCTTCCCCTCCTCCCCCTTTTTCTTTTTATTTTTAATTTTCTAAGCTGAGGGAGAGGGATAATGGCTCAAACCATGACATAGGGTTAAGGGGTTTGGAAAAATAGTTAGGAAAAGGGAATAAAAGGGTTTTTTGAGGTAGAAAAGGGGTAACAACATAGAATTCAGAGAACACTCTTGTGTTCAGCTATCTATGGTTTGATGCAGCAGAACGTTATTCAGCTTTCTATTCTGTTATCTGTCACGTGATGGGGCGGTCTGTTCTTCTGTTTGTGGGTATTTGGCTGTGTCTTTGTCTCCAGGCAGAACTGGTTTGGTTTTGAGGAGGTCTTGTGTTTGACTCAGGAGAATTTTTGTCACCATTTGTAGTGTTTGCTCTGCCTAGCTATGGTTTTATGTTTTTTCCTGGGTACCATCTTGGACCAGAGGGTAGTAGTATGCACACGTATCCTCTGCCCCAGGCAATCAACTGGAAAGGCCCAGAAATTCAGTGTGTTTCAGGGTCCTTCACAGGCACAGGTCGTTTCTCAGTGAGCTTTGCTTGGGTGGTATTTGCAAAGTGGTGAAATATTGGTGGGTCAGGCTCGGATGCTGTACAGTTCAGGAAGTTGATGGCGTAGAGAGCCTTGCAAAGTCTTTGCACTGGAGATTTGATACTCATGTCTAAGTTCTGTTGGTTGAGGACCCTTTTGAGGGTTTGATGTGCCCTTTCCACGATGGATTGTCCTATGGGGTTTACAGGTATGCCTGTCTTGTGTGCTATTCCCCATTCACTGAAGAACTCCTTTAACTTACAGGAGGTATAGGCAGGTCCATTATCTG